>NC_083224.1:11372206-11497206 GCF_032191835.1 Heteronotia binoei
AAAAGGAAGGATTGTAAAGATGGGGCAGGAAGGATTGTAAAGATGGAGCCGGAGGAAGGAAGGAAGGAAGGAAGGAAGGAAGGAAGGAAGGAAGGAAGGAAGGAAGGAGGGAGGGAGGGAAGGAAGGAAGGAAGGAAGGAAGGAAGGAAGGAAGGAAGGAAGGAAGGAAGGAAGGAAGGAAGGAAGGAAGGAAGGAAGGAAGGAAGGAAGAATTGTAAAGGTGGGACAGGAAGAAAAGAAGGGATGGAAGAAGGAAGGATTGTAAAGGTGGGACAGGAAGGAAGGATTGTAAAGATGGGGAAGGGAGGGATGGAGGAAGGAAGGATTGTAAAGATGGGGAAGGAAGGAAGGAAGGAAGGAAGGAAGGAAGGAAGGAAGGAAGGAAGGAAGGAAGGAAGGAACGAAGGAAGGAACGAAGGAAGGAACGAAGGAAGGAAGGAAGGAAGGAAGGAAGGGAAGGAAGGAAGGAAGGAAGGAAGGAAGGAAGGAAGGAAGGAAGAATTGTAAAGGTGGGACAGGAAGAAAAGAAGGGATGGAAGAAGGAAGGATTGTAAAGGTGGGACAGGAAGGATTGTAAAGATGGAGCCGAGGAAGGAAGGAAGGAAGGAAGGAAGGAAGGAAGGAAGGAAGGAAGGAAGGAGGGAGGGAAGGAAGGAAGGAAGGAAGGAAGGAAGGAAGGAAGGAAGGAAGGAAGGAAGGAAGGAAGGAAGGAAGGAGGGAGGAGGGAGGGAAGGAAGGAAGGAAGGAAGGAAGGAAGGAAGGAAGGAAGGAAGGAAGGAAGGAAGGAAGGAAGGAAGGAAGAATTGTAAAGGTGGGACAGGAAGAAAAGAAGGGATGGAAGAAGGAAGGATTGTAAAGGTGGGACAGGAAGGAAGGATTGTAAAGATGGGGAAGGGAGGGATGGAGGAAGGAAGGATTGTAAAGATGGGGAAGGAAGGAAGGAAGGAAGGAAGGAAGGAAGGAAGGAAGGAAGGAACGAAGGAAGGAAGGAAGGAAGGAAGGAAGGAAGGAAGAATTGTAAAGGTGGGACAGGAAGAAAAGAAGGGATGGAAGAAGGAAGGATTGTAAAGGTGGGACAGGAAGGATTGTAAAGATGGAGCCGGAGGAAGGAAGGAAGGAAGGAAGGAAGGAAGGAAGGAAGGAAGGAAGGAAGGAAGGAAGGAAGGAAGGAAGGAGGGAGGGAAGGAAGGAAGGAAGGAAGGAAGGAAGGAAGGAAGGAAGGAAGGAAGGAAGGAAGGAAGGAAGGAAGGAAGGAAGAATTGTAAAGGTGGGACAGGAAGAAAAGAAGGGATGGAAGAAGGAAGGATTGTAAAGATGGGGCAGGAAGGATTGTAAAGATGGAGCCGGAGGAAGGAAGGAAGGAAGGAAGGAAGGAAGGAAGGAAGGAAGGAAGGAAGGAAGGAAGGAAGGAGGGAGGGAGGGAAGGAAGGAAGGAAGGAAGGAAGGAAGGAAGGAAGGAAGGAAGGAAGGAAGGAAGGAAGGAAGGAAGGAAGGAAGGAAGGAAGGAAGGAAGGAAGAATTGTAAAGGTGGGACAGGAAGAAAGAAGGGATGGAAGAAGGAAGGATTGTAAAGGTGGGACAGGAAGGAAGGATTGTAAAGATGGGGAAGGGAGGGATGGAGGAAGGAAGGATTGTAAAGATGGGGAAGGAAGGAAGGAAGGAAGGAAGGAAGGAAGGAAGGAAGGAAGGAAGGAAGGAAGGAAGAATTGTAAAGGTGGGACAGGAAGAAAAGAAGGGATGGAAGAAGGAAGGATTGTAAAGGTGGGACAGGAAGGAAGGATTGTAAAGATGGGGAAGGGAGGGATGGAGGAAGGAAGGATTGTAAGATGGGGATGGAAGGAAGGGAAGGAAGGAAGGAAGGAAGGAAGGAAGGAAGGAAGGAAGGAAGGAGGAAGGAAGGAAGGAAGGAAGGAAGGAAGGAAGGAAGGAAGGAAGGAAGAATTGTAAAGGTGGGACAGGAAGAAAAGAAGGGATGGAAGAAGAAGGATTGTAAAGGTGGGACAGGAAGGAAGGATTGTAAAGATGGGGAAGGGAGGGATGGAGGAAGGAAGGATTGTAAGATGGGGAAGGAAGGAAGGAAGGAAGGAAGGAAGGAAGGAAGGAAGGAAGGAAGGAAGGAAGGAAGGAAGGAAGGAAGGAAGGAAGAATTGTAAAGGTGGGACAGGAAGAAAAGAAGGGATGGAAGAAGGAAGGATTGTAAAGGTGGGACAGGAAGGAAGGATTGTAAAGATGGGGAAGGGAGGGATGGAGGAAGGAAGGATTGTAAAGATGGGGAAGGAAGGAAGGAAGGAAGGAAGGAAGGAAGGAAGGAAGGAAGGAAGGAAGGAACGAAGGAAGGAAGGAAGGAAGGAAGGAAGGAAGGAAGGAAGGAAGAATTGTAAAGGTGGGACAGGAAGAAAGAAGGGATGGAAGAAGGAAGGATTGTAAAGATGGGGCAGGAAGGATTGTAAAGATGGAGCCGGAGGAAGGAAGGAAGGAAGGAAGGAAGGAAGGAAGGAAGGAAGGAAGGAAGGAAGGAAGGAAGGAGGGAGGGAGGGAGGGAAGGAGGAAGGAAGGAAGGAAGGAAGGAAGGAAGGAAGGAAGGAAGGAAGGAAGGAAGGAAGGAAGGAAGGAAGGAAGAAGGAAGGAAGGAAGGAAGAATTGTAAAGGTGGGACAGGAAGAAAAGAAGGGATGGAAGAAGGAAGGATTGTAAAGGTGGGACAGGAAGGAAGGATTGTAAAGATGGGGAAGGGAGGGATGGAGGAAGGAAGGATTGTAAAGATGGGGAAGGAAGGAAGGAAGGAAGAAGGAAGGAAGGAAGGAAGGAAGGAAGGAAGGAAGGAAGGAAGGAAGGAAGGAAGGAAGGAAGGAAGGGTCACACAACATCCTGTGATATTCTGACTTCACTCTGAGACTCCTTCAGGTACAGAACGGGGAGTATATTTGAGGGGTGGAACCGGGGGAAGGGTAAGAATTTTGCCCAGTCATGGAAGCGGGATGCTGAGAACAGTAAATAAATCTCCCAAGAAATATATTGCAAAAGAGGTAAACTTAACACTTATTCAAGCAGACCCAGTGCAAATTCAGGTTGTAGTCGAAAAGAAGAGAGAGAAGCCTGCTCTAAGGAGGCCTCTCCCTGTTGCAGAGGGCGGCTTGTCTGGCATCACCTGTCTGGGAGGGTGAGGGCATTGCGTCTATCTACAGGAGAGACCTGCAGTAGGGTTGCCAATCCCCAGGTGGGGGCAGGAGATCTTCCGGTTTGGAGGCCCTCCCCCACTTCAGGGTCATCAGAAAGCAGGGGGGGGGAGGGAAATGTCTGCTGGGCACTCCATTATTCCCTATGGAGACATATTCCCATAGGGTATAATGGAGAATTGATCTGCGGGTATCTAGGGCTCTGAGGAGGAGGGGTTTGAGGCAGAGGCACCAATTTTGCAGCATAGCATCCAGTGCCTCTCCCCGAAATACTCTCCAAGTTTCAAAAGGAGTGGACCAGGGGGTCTAATTCTATGATCCCCCAAAGAAAGTGCCCCTATCCTGGAGAATTGATCTGCGGGTATCTAGGGCTCTGAGGAGGAGGGGTTTGAGGCAGAGGCACCAATTTTGCAGCATAGCATCCAGTGCCTCTCCCCGAAATACTCTCCAAGTTTCAAAAGGAGTGGACCAGGGGGTCTAATTCTATGATCCCCCAAAGAAAGTGCCCCTATCCTTCATTATTTCCAATGGAGGGAAGGCATTGAAAAGGTGTGCGGGTCCCTTTCAATGGGATGGCTAGGCTCCCTTCAGTCGTGCACCCAATGTGTCCTGGCTCCACCCCCAAAGTCTCCTGACTCCACCCCCAAAGTCCCCAGATCTTTCTTGAACTGGACTTGGCAACTCTAACTTGCAGAGACGTGTGTGTGTGTCCATGGAAGGCCATGTGAGGAGAGGGAGAAGGCAAAGGGAGAGAGAGGGAGTAAGAGGGCGGCTCCCAGATTAAGACAAAGAGAGGCGTCCCGTTCAAGGAAGTAATACACACTTAAGAGCAGGGGTGGAATTCTAGCAGGAGCTCCTTTGCATATTAGGCCACCCCCCCATGATGTAGCCAATCCTCCAAGAGCTTACAAGGCGTCCCTTTCAAGGAGAAAGCACACACGCACACTTTGGGTGCATTCAGACTACGTTAAATAATGCATCTTGCTAGTGGATTTTTGCAATTCTTATGCTGTAAAAATCCAGATGCAAAGCGCATTATTTAGGTCGTTTTCGCACTCACCTCCAGCCGGTGCGACCCCCCTCTTCACCACGCAGGATCTGCGCGGATTTCCCACTAAATGCCGCGGAGCAGCCTTTTGCGCCGGAAACTCCCATCGCAAAAGCCTTTTGCGCCGGAAACTGCTTTTTGGAGGTTTACGTTTGAGCGGCTTTTGCGCCGGGAGTTTCCGGCGCAAAAGGCTGCTCCGCGGCATTTAGTGGGAAATCCGCGCAGATCCTGCGCGGTGAAGAGGGGGATCGCGCCGGCTGGAGGTGAGTGCGAAAACGACCTTAGTGTTGTGTGAATGCACCCTTGATGTAGCCCATTCCCTCACAGTTCCGGCTGGCTTGGTGTCAGGGGGTGTGGCCTGAGATGCAAATGAGTTCCTGCTGGGCTTTTTCTACAAACCTCTCCCCCCCCCCCGGTTAAAGCTCTCACGGTGTGTTCTAGGTTATATACTGAACTCATACCCATGAGCTCTCTGGTTTCACATACCCACCACTTAGGGTGGGGGCAGGGGATCCCCTGCTTTGGAGGCCCTCCCCCTGCTGGGGCTCTGGAGGGGCTCTTTTTTGAGGTAGAGGCGCCAAAATTTCAGCACGGTGTCATGTTCCTCTCCTCAAAACATCCCTCAGGTTTCAAAAAGTTTGGACCAGGGAGTCCACTTCTATGAGCCCCAAAACAAGGTGCCCCTATCCTACATCTCTGCTGGAGGGAAGACATTTAAAAGAGGTGCGGTCCCTTTAAATGTGATGGCCAGAACTCCCTTCAGAGTTCAATGATGTTTGTCACAACCTTGCTCCTGGCTCCACCCCTAATGTCTCCTGGCTCCACCCCCAATGTTTCCTGGCTCCACCCCAGTATCTCCTGGCTCCACCCCCAGTGTCTCCTAGCTCCACCCCCAATGTCTCCTGGCTCCACCCTCAATGTTTCCTGGCTCCACCCCCAATGTTTCCTGGCTCCACCCCCAGTATCTCCTGGCTCCATCCCCAATGTCTCCTGGCTCCACCCCTGATGTTTCCTGGCTCCACCCTCAATGTTTCCTGGCTCCAGCCCCCAGTATCTCCTGACTCCACCCCCAGTGTCTCCTAGCTCCACCCCCAATGCCTCCTGGCTCCACCCCCAATGTTTCCTGGCTCCACCCCCAGTATCTCCTGGCTCCATTCCCAAATGTCTCCTGGCTCCACCCCCAATGTCTCCTGGCTCCATCCTCAATGTTTCCTGGCTCCACCCCCAGTATCTCCTGGCTCCACCCCCAGTGTCACCTAGCTCCACCCTCAATGTCTCCTGGCTCCACCCCCAATGTTTCTGGCTTCACCCCCAGTATCTCCTGGCTCCACCAATGTCTCCTGGCTCCACCCCCAGTATCTCCTGGCTCCACCCCCAATGTATGCTGGCTCCACCCCCAAAGTCCCCGGATATTTCTTGAATTGGACTTGACGACCCTATTACAGAATCAGGTGGGCAGCTGTGTTGGTCTGAAGCAGCAGAGCCAAGTTTGAGTCCGGGGGCACCTTTAAGACCCACAATTTCATTCCTTGGAGACTAGGCTTCCCAATCCCCAGGTCCCAGCGGGGGATCTCCTGGTTTTACAGGTTCCCCCCCCCCCGCCCTCAGCCAGCTAGCCAGCAGGGGAAGCCCCACCCCCACAGCTCCTTCACGGCAGTTTTAGGGAATAATGGGGAATTGATCCACGTATATTGGGGGCTCTAGCAGGGCTGTGTTTTGAGGTAGAGGCACCGACCTCTCAGTATAGCATCTAGTGTCTCTCCCCAAACTACCCCCCAAGTTTCAAAACGATTGGACCAGGGGGTCTAATTCTATGAGCCCCAAAAATAGGTGACCCTATCCTTCATTGTTTCCTATGGGAGGAAGACATTTAAAAAGGTGAGCTGTCCCTTTAAATGTGATGGCCAGAACTCCCTTGGAGCGCAATTATGCTTGTCACATCCTGGCTCCTGGCTCCGCCCCCAATGTCTCCTGGCTCCACCCCCAAAGTCTCCTGGCACCACCCCCAAAGTCCCCAGCTATTTCTTAAATTGGACTTGGCAACCCTATTGGCGACCCTCCCACCTCTGCCATCCCTGCCAGCCTCAGCCTGCCTGCTCTGAAGAAGAAGAAGATACTGGATTTATATCCGCCCTCCACCCCGAAGAGTCTCAGAGCGGCTCACAATCTCCTTTCCCTTCCTCCCCACAACAGACACCCTGTGAGGTAGATGAAGATATTGGATTTATATCCCGCCCTCCACTCTGAAGAGTCTCAGAGCGGCTCACAATCTCCTTTCCCTTCCTCCACCACAACAGACACCCTGTGAGGTAGATGAAGATATTGGATTTATATCCCGCCCTCCACTCCAAAGAGTCTCAGAGCGGCTCACAATCTCCTTTCCCTTCCTCCCCCACAACAGACACCCTGTGAGGTAGATGAAGATATTGGATTTATATCCCGCCCTCCACTCCGAAGAGTCTCAGAGCGGCTCACAATCTCCTTTCCCTTCCCCCCCCCCCCACAACAGACACCCTGTGAGGTAGATAAAGATATTGGATTTATATCCCGCCCTCTACGAAGAGTCTCAGAGCGGCTCACAATCTCCTTTACCTTCCTCCCCCACAACAGACACCCTGTGAGGTAGATGAAGATATTGGATTTATATCCCGCCCTCCACTCCAAAGAGTCTCAGAGCAGCTCACAATCTCCTTTACCTTCCTCCCCCACAACAGACACCCTGTGAGGTAGATGAAGATATTGGATTTATATCCCGCCCTCCACTCCGAAGAGTCTCAGAGCGGCTCACAATCTCCTTTCCCTTCGTCCCCCACAACAGACACCCTGTGAGGTAGATGAAGATATTGGATTTATATCCCGCCCTCCACTCCGAAGAGTCTCAGAGCGGCTCACAATCTCCTTTCCCTTCGTCCCCCACAACAGACACCCTGTGAGGTAGATGAAGATATTGGATTTATATCCCGCCCTCCACTCCAAAGAGTCTCAGAGCGGCTCACAATCTCCTTTCCCTTCCTCCCCCACAACAGACACCCTGTGAGGTAGATGAAGATATTGGATTTATATCCGCCCTCCACTCCAAAGAGTCTCAGAGCGGCTCACAATCTCCTTTCCCTTCGTCCCCCACAACAGACACCCTGTGAGGTAGATGAAGATATTGGATTTATATCCCGCCCTCCACTCCGAAGAGTCTCAGAGCGGCTCACAATCTCCTTTCCCTTCCTCCCCCACAACAGACACCCTGTGAGGTAGATGAAGATATTGGATTTATATCCCGCCCTCCACTCCAAAGAGTCTCAGAGCGGCTCACAATCTCCTTTCCCTTCCTCCCCCACAACAGACACCCTGTGAGGTAGATGAAGATATTGGATTTATATCCCGCCCTCCACTCCAAAGAGTCTCAGAGCGGCTCACAATCTCCTTTCCCTTCCTCCCCCACAACACACACCCTGTGAGGTAGATGAAGATATTGGATTTATATCCCGCCCTCCACTCCGAAGAGTCTCAGAGCGGCTCACAATCTCCTTTACCTTCCTCCCCCACAACAGACACCCTGTGAGGTAGATGAAGATATTGGATTTATATCCCGCCCTCCACTCCGAAGAGTCTCAGAGCGGCTCACAATCTCCTTTACCTTCCTCCCCCACAACAGACATCCTGTGAGGTAGATGAAGATATTGGATTTATATCCCGCCCTCCACTCCGAAGAGTCTCAGAGCGGCTCACAATCTCCTTTCCCTTCCTCCCCCACAACAGACACCCTGTGAGGTAGACGAAGATATTGGATTTATATCCCGCCCTCCACTCCGAAGAGTCTCAGAGCGGCTCACAATCTCCTTTCCCTTCCTCCCCCACAACAGACACCCTGTGAGGTAGATGAAGATATTGGATTTATATCCCGCCCTCCACTCCGAAGAGTCTCAGAGCGGCTCACAACCTCCTTTCCCTTCCTCCCCCACAACAGACACCCTGTGAGGTAGATGAAGATATTGGATTTATATCCCGCCCTCCACTCCAAAGAGTCTCAGAGCGGCTCACAATCTGCTTTCCCTTCCTCCCCCACAACAGACACCCTGTGAGGTAGACGAAGATATTGGATTTATATCCCGCCCTCCACTCCGAAGAGTCTCAGAGCGGCTCACAATCTCCTTTCCCTTCCTCCCCCACAACAGACACCCTGTGAGGTAGATGAAGATATTGGATTTATATCCCGCCCTCCACTCCGAAGAGTCTCAGAGTGGCTCACAATCTCCTTTCCCTTCCTCCCCCACAACAGACACCCTGTGAGGTAGATGAAGATATTGGATTTATATCCCGCCCTCCACTCCGAAGAGTCTCAGAGCGGCTCACAATCTCCTTTCCCTTCCTCCCCCACAACAGACACCCTGTGAGGTAGATGAAGATATTGGATTTATATCCCGGCCTCCACTCCGAAGAGTCTCAGAGCGGCTCACAATCTCCTTTACCATCCTCCCCCACAACAGACACCCTGTGAGGTAGATGAAGATATTGGATTTATATCCCGCCCTCCACTCCGAAGAGTCTCAGAGCGGCTCACAATCTCCTTTACCTTCCTCCCCCACAACAGACACCCTGTGAGGTGGGTGGGGCTGTATAGGGCTCTCACAGCAGCTGCCCTTTCAAGGACAACCTCTGCCAGAGCTCTGGCTGACCCAAGGCCATTCCAGCAGGTGCAAGTGGAGGAGTGGAGAATCAAACCCGGTTCTCCCAGATAAGAGTTCGCACACTTAACCACTACACCAAACTGGCTCTGCCACTGTGACATCTCATTGACAGCTGACCTCTCTATTCTCCACTCAGGGCTCCGTGGAGGGTACAGAGCAAAGCGGGGCGGGGGTGGGGGGAATCATCCGACCGGTTCTTCCAGTCCTCAGCCAGTCCCTTTTTGTTCTTTGGCTCACGCCCCGCTGCATCTCACAAGTACGGCTCTTTCCCTGCCACCCAAGAGGAGGCTGCGGAAAGGGAAAGGGTGGGAGGGGGAGAACCAGGCTCCTGCGGAGAAAAAACCAAGACAAAGCTTGTTGTTTTTTTACCTTTTTTCCTTGATCAAAGCCAAAAGCTACCAACTGAGAATCCAGCAGGACAGGTCACGTAATTCTGGAGAGCCCAGGCAAGGTCTTCACCGAGTCCCCTTCTTGCCCGTTGAGGTCAAGGAGACGCTCCTTTGGAGAAAAGTGGAGAAAACAGGAGTGCCAAAAGATGAAGGGGATTGTAAGGAAGGGAGCCGGGGGAGAGATGGGTAGCGGATGTCAGGAGGAGAATCAAAAAGGGGTCTGATCTACCATGCAGCCTCCTATGGGGCGCCGCGTGCAGTTTGGGTTGCTGGAGCTCAGGAAAAGTATTGCAGAGCTGGGAGGAAGGAAGGGAGGGAGAGAACAGGCACAGAAAAGAGAAGAAGAAGATATTGGATTTATATCCCGCCCTATACGCTGATGTATGTAGTAATGTATGGCTGTGAGAGCTGGACCATAAGGAATGCCAAGCGCAGAAGAATAGATGCTTTTGAGATGTGGTGCTGGAGAAGAATCTTGGGAGTCCCTTGGACTGCAAGAAGATCCAGTCAGTCAGTCCTAAAGGAAATCAACCCAGACTGTTCCCTGGAAGGTCAGATGCTGAAGCTGAAGCTCCAAGACTTTGGCCACCAAATGAGAAGGGAGCACTCCCTGGAGAAGACCCTGATGCTGGGAAAGACATCACCCTGCCAACAAAAGTCCGTATAGTCAAAGCGATGATATATCCAGTAGTAATGTACGGCTGTGAGAGCCGGACCGTAACGAAGGCCGAGCGCAGAAGAATAGATGCTTTTGAGCTGTGGTGCTGGAGAAGACTCTTGAGAGTCACTTGGACTGTAAGAAGATCCAATCAGTCAGTCCTAAGTTGAAATCAGCTCAGACTGTTCCCTGGAAGGAGAGATGCTGAAGCTGAAACTCAAATACTTTGGCCACCCAATGAGAAGGGAGCACCCGGTGGAGAAGACCCTGATGCTGGGAAAGACAGAAGGCAAAAGAAGAAGGGGACGGCAAAAGGGGAGATGGCTGGACAGCATTACTGATGTAACAAACACGAATTTGAGCAGACTTCGGAGGATGGTGGAAGACAGGAGGGCCTGACGTGACTTGGTCCAAGGGGTCGCAAAGAGTCGGACCTGACTGTGCGACTGAACAACTATACGCTGAATCTCGGAGTGGGGTTTTTTTTTCATTTTAAAAAGAACTTTATTAAAATTACAACCACCAAAAACCATATGAAAGATGTACAGCAACAAACAATGTTGAACAAAACAAAATTAAATGAATTGAAGGTCACAGTCAGTTATAGCAGTTACAATATGCTGTCACATACATTACACTCATAAAAGATAAGCATAAAACTGATTCAAAAAACATTACAATAGATGCATTACTACCAGGAAAAATAATAAAGCACACTGCCTTAAACACTTCACAAATTGAAATAATGAAATAACTTACTTAACAAGGTCTCAGAGAGGTCACAATCTCCTTTACCTCCCCCCACACACAACAGACACCCTGTGAGGTAGGTGGAGCTGAGAGAGCTCTGACAGAATCTGCCCTTTCAAGGACAACCTCTGCGAGAGCTCTGGTTGACCCAAGGCCCTTCCAGCAGCTGCAAGTGGAGGAATGGGGAATCAAACCCGGTTCTCCCAGATAAGAGTCCTCATGCTTCACCACTACACCAAACTGGCTCTCAAGTTGATGAAGGGGCTGGAGCGCCTTTCTTGTAGAGAACGGGAGTTTTCTTTTTAGGAAAAAAAAACCTATAACCAGGGAGGCAGGACATCACAGGGATTAATAAAATGACTCATTCAATAGAGAAAGTGATTTGGGGGGAGTATATTCTTTTTCTCCCATAATACCAGAATTCTAAGACAGAGCTTTTGCTTTTTTTTTTTTTGGTAGCAGGAACTCCTTTGCATATTAGGCCACACATCCTTGATGTAGGCAGTCAATCCTCAAAGCTTCCAGGGCTCTTGGTACAGGGCCTACTGTAAGCTCCAGGAGGATTGGCTATATCAGGGGTGTGTGGCCTAATATGCAAAGGCGCTTCTGCTAGAATTCCACCCCTGGGCCACGCCTCTCTGATGTAGCCAATCCTGGAGCTTGCAGGGCTTTTAGTACAGGGCCTACTGTAAGCTCCAGGAGGATTGGCTACATCAGGGGTGTGTGGCCTAATATGCAAAGGCGCTTCTGCTAGAATTCCACCCCTAGGCCACACCTCTCTGATGTAGCCAATCCTCCTGGAGCTTACAGGGCTCGTAGTACAGGGCCTACTGTAAGCTCCAGGAGGACTGACTACATCACGTGGGTGTGGCCTAATATGCAAAAGAGTTCCTGTTACAAAAAGAGCCCTGCTCTAAAGCATCCAGGAAAGTAGATGTGCAATACATTCGAGACGGGCAGTTGGTTCAGGATGGACAAAAGGGAATACTACTTTACACAGAAGGTGATTCAAAGGTGGAATTCAATGTTAGAGGATGGCCACAGGAATAGACAGCTTCAAAAGAGGATTAGATATGTGGAGGATAGGTCTGTCAATGGCTACTAGCCATTGTGATTGAGAAGAACTTCTGAACCACGTTCAGAGGCTCTGAATCTCAGAGCCAGGAGGCAACATCAGAGGAAGGCTTGTTGTTGGGCCTCTCTGCCCTATTGGCGCTCCAGAGGAATTGGTTGGCCTCTGTGTGAGACAGGAGGTGGACTAGATGGACCCTCACTGGTCTGATCCAGCAGGGACCTTCTGATGTTCTTATGAAGGCATTGGCCTCCATGCCCTGTTGTTGGCCCTCCAGAAGAACTGTTTGGCCTCTGTGTGAGGCAGGAGGCTGGACTAGATGGACCCTCCCTGGTCTGATCCAGCAGGGTTCTTCTGATGTTCTTATGAAGGCCTCGGCCTCTCTGCCGTGTTGTTGTCCCTCCAGAGGAACTGTTTGGCCACTGTGTGGGACAGGAGGCTGGACTAGATGGACCCTCACTGGTCTGATCCAGCAGGGCTCTTCTAATGTTATGAAGGTCTCGGCGTCTCTGCCCTGTTGTTGTCCCTCCAGAGGAACTGTTTGGCCACTGTGTGAGACAGGATGCTGGATTAGATGGACCACTGGTCTGATCCAGCAGGGCTCTTCTGATGTTCTTATGAAGGCCATGGCCTCCATGCCCTGTTGTTGTCCCTCCAGAGGAACTGGTTTGCCACTGTGTGAGACAGGAGGTGGACTAGATGGACCCTCACTGGTCTGATCCAGCAGGGACCTTCTGATGTTCTTATGATAAGAGAAAATCCTTGATCAATGAGGCAGTATAGAAATAGCCTAAATAAGAACCTAAATTGTGGAAATCCCTGCCAGTGTACATCAAGCAGGCCCCAAGCATGGATGGTTTTGAAGAAGATGATATTGGATTTATATCCCGCCCTCCACTCCAAATCTCAGAGCGGCTCACAATCTCCTTTCCCTTCCTCCCCCACAACAGACACCCTGTGAGGTAGATGAAGATATTGGATTTATATCCCGCCCTCCACTCCGAAGAGTCTCAGAGCGGCTCACAAGCTCCTTTACCTTCCTCCCCCACAACAGACACCCTGTGAGGTAGATGAAGATATTGGATTTATATCCCGCCCTCCACTCCAAATCTCAGAGCGGCTCACAATCTCCTTTATCTTCCTTCCCCACAACAGACACCCTGTGAGGTGGGGGGGGGCTGAGAGAGCTCTGACAGAAACTGCCCTTTCAAGGACAACTCCTGCAAGAGCTATGGCTGACCCAAAGCCATTCCAGCAGCCGCAAGTGGAGGAGTGGGGAATCAAACCCGGTTCTCCCAGATAAGAGTCCGCACACTTAACCACTACACCAAACTGGCTCTCCAGTTTGGTTTAGACAAATTCATAGGGGAGATGGCCATCAGTGGCTTCTAGCCACAGTGACTGCCTGCACAGGTATACACTTTGGTGTTCATGCATACTTCTTCAGTGTGCATGCTCATGAAAGATTATAACCAGAATTAAACTTTGTTGGTCTTAAAGGTGCCACTAAACTCAAACATATATATCCCATACATGTGCATACACTCATTCATACATATATAACATACATACAGTGCTTATTTTGTGAAAAGAAAAGATGCTGGAACTTCTATAGAGAAAAGCCAATTTGGTTTACTGGTTAAGTGTGCGGACTCTTATCTGGGAGAACCGGGTTTGATTCCCCCCTCCTCCACTGGCAGCTCTCCCAGAAGCTGCCCTTTCAAGGACATCTCCTGCGAGAGCTCTGGCCATTCCAGCAGGTGCAAGTGGAGGAGGGGGGAATCAAACCCGGTTCCCCCAGATAAGAGAGCTCTGGCTGACCCAAGGCCATTCCAGCAGCTGCAAGTGGAGGAGTGGGGAATCAAACCCGGTCCTCCCAGATAAGAGAGCTCTGGCTGACCCAAGGCCATTCCAGCAGCTGCCCTTTCAAGTACAGAGAACGGCTCACAATCTCCTTTATCTTCCTCCCCCACAACAGACACCCTGACAGGTAGGTGGGGCTGGAGAGGGCTCTCACAGCAGCTGCCCTTTCACGGACAACTTCTGCCAGAGCTAAGGCCATTCCAGCAGCTACAAGTGGAGGAGTGGGGAATCCCACCCGGTTCTCCCAGATAAGAGTCCACGCACTTCACCACTACACCAAACTGGCTCTTAAGGTTGCTTTCTTCCCACCTCTTCCTACCTCTCCCCCATCTATTTTCCTTCCTTCTTTTCTTCCTCCCTCCCTCCCTTCCTTCCTATTGTGCAGCTCTCAAACATCTGATGTTCATGTCTTACAGCTCTCAAACATCTTACATTTATTCTACGTGGCTCTTATGTTAAGCAAGTTTGGCCACTCCTGCTCACAGGGAAGAAGACACAGATTTATACCTCGCCCTTCTCTCTGAATCAGAGACTCAGAGCGGCTTACAATCTCCTTTATCTTCCTCCCCCACAACAGACACCCTGTGAGGTGGGTGGGGCTGAGAGGCCCCTCACAGCAGCTGCCCTTTCAAGGACACCCTCTGCCAGAGCTATGGCTGACCCAAGGCCATTCCAGCAGCTGCAAGTGGAGGAGTGGGGAATCAAACCCGGTTCTCCCAGATAAGAGTCCGCACACTTAACCACTACACCAAACAGGCTCTGAGAGGATGGGGCGAGGATGGGAGTGGGATGGGTGGTAGCTGTGCCTGTTTGACCCTGCTTTTTTAATCTGCCTGTGGGCCGTGCCTATGTCAGCTCAAATTGGCCTATATCCAGGGCTGTTTTTGTGGCAGGAACTCCTTTGCATATTAGGCCACACCTCCCTGATGTAGCCAGTCCTCCAAGAGCTTACAGAAGGCCCTGTAATAAGAGCCCTGTAAGCTCTTGGAGGATTGGCTACATCGGGGGGGGGGGGGATGTTAGGGTTGCCTAGTCCAATTCAAGAAATATCTGGGGACTTTGGGGGTGGAGCCAGGAGACTTTGGGGGTGGAGCCAGGAGCAAGAGTGTGACAAGTCAAATGGGCCCTCAATGAAATTGCTGAGCAGTCAGGTTAGAACTGATACAAGGAAGTCCTTCTTCACCCAAAGCGTGATTAACACATGGAATTCACTGCCACAGTAGGTGGTGGCAGCTACAAGCATAGATGGCTTCAAGAGGGGATTGGATAAGCATATGGCGCAGAGGTCCATCAGTGGCTATTAGCCACAGCGTATTGTTGGGACTCTCTGTCTGGGGCAGTGATGCTCTGTATTCTTGGTGCTTGTGGGGGGGGGGGCAAAGTGGAAGGGCTTCTAGCCCCACTTGTGAACCTCCCGATGGCACTGCGGGGGTGGGGGGTTGGCCACTGTGTGACACAGAGTGTTGGACTGGATGGCCACTGGCCTGATTCAACAGGGCTTCTCTTATGTTCTTATGTGACACTGAGGGCGTTTTCGCACTCACCTTCAGCCGGCGCGACCCCCCTCTTCACCGCGCAGGATCTGCGCGGATTTCGCACTAAACGCCGCGGAGCAGCCTTTTGCGCCGGGAGTGTAGCCTAGTATGCAAAGGATTTCCTGCGACAAAAAAAGTCGTGCTACCTCTCCAGTGTTCCTAATAATAGATTCAAGTGGGTAGCCATGTTGGTTTGAAGCGGCAGAACAAAGTCAGCGTCCAGCGGCGCCCTGAAGACCAACAAAGTTTTCTTCACGAAAGCTCATGCCCCTGAATAAAACTCGGTCGATCTTAAAGGCGCCACTGGACTCCCAACTTCATTCCTAATAACTTCAGCGGGCGACGGGGTAGAGAGAGAGGCAGAGAGCTGCAGGTCGGCCGCCGTGACGGTTTCAGAGGTCAAAAAAACACCCGCTTTTGAATGAGGGACGCCGAAAGAAATTCAAGCGAGAATTAATACGACCGGGGACCTTTACCGAGTGCATTTTAATTAGACGAACTGACTTCAGTTTTTGTTTTGCTGGGCTTCCCCCCCCATTTTTTTTTTGCGGCGTGCGCTTGTGCGCTAATGCATGCGCTGGAAACCTCGTGCGCCTCTTCGTAGGCAACGAGCTCCTGGCTGGACTTGCTTGGCTGGAACGGCCTTCATTTAATTGCGGCGACCTGACCTTGCTGAAAGCAGACAGGATGATTAAAGAGCAGGGCTTTGGCGGCGTGGGCCCCAGGGACACCCAAGTCAGGCCTCAAAGCCTGGGAACAAAATGGCTCACCTCAGCCCCCTCCCCACAGCCAGGTGACAGCCCTTGAAGCCGGTTTCCACTGGCTCAGGAGCAAAGAGATGTCAATCATATGGCACTGGGGTCTGAACCAGAGGAGGGGAGGTGGGCGGGGGGAGGATATAGCAGCAGGGCCCACTTGTTTTATTCCGGCAGAGCATCTAGGGAAGACACAACTGCTGGTACATGTGGGAGCACATACGGCCGGGCCTGCGTGGACTGCACTGGCTGCCAGTTATATATTGGGTCTGTTACAAAGTGCTGGTTATTACCTTTAAAGCCCTATATGGCCGAGGACCTGCCTACCTAAGGGACCGTCTCTCCCCATACGAACCCCAGAGAGCACTGAAGTCAGCGGGGAAGAACCAGCTGACTATCCCGGGGCCAAAGGAGGCAAGACTCCAAAACACTCGCACACAGGCCTTCTCTATTGCGGCACCACACCTCTGGAACCAGCTCCCGGAAGAAGTGCGGGCCCTGTGGAGCCTCAAACAGTTCCGCAGAGCCTGCAAGACCATCCTTTTTAAGATGGCCTTTGCTGATTGAATGATCGAAGGACTTTCTCAAAGTGACTTGCCATCATATTCGCTGACAGAATAGCCCCAGAAATGTCGATTTTAATTCATAATTAGAATGTTTTTAAGAAGAAGAAGAAGATATTGGATTTATATCCCGCCCTCCACTCCGAAGAGTCTCAGAGCGGCTCACAATCTCCTTTCCCTTCCTCCCCCACAACAGACACCCTGTGAGGTAGATGAAGATATTGGATTTATATCCCGCCCTCCACTCCGAAGAGTCTCAGAGCGGCTCACAATCTCCTTTCCCTTCCTCCCCCACAACAAACACCCTGTGAGGTAGATGAAGATATTGGATTTATATCCCGCCCTCCACTCCGAAGAGTCTCAGAGCGGCTCACAATCTCCTTTACCTTCCTCCCCCACAACAGACACCCTGTGAGGTAGATGAAGCTATTGGATTTATATCCCGCCCTCCACTCCAAAGAGGCTCAGAGCGGCTCACAATCTCCTTTACCTTCCTCCCCCACAACAGACACCCTGTGAGGTGGGTGGGGCTGGAGAGGGCTCTCACACCAGCTGCCCTTTCAAGGACAACCTCTGCCAGAGCTGTGGCTGACCCAAGGCCATCTCAGCAGGTGAAAGCGGAGGAGTGGAGAATCAAACCCGGTTCTCCCAGATAAGAGTCTGCACACTTCATCACTACACCAAACTGGCTCTCTTTAAGATTAATGCTGTTTAATATCCATTGTATAATGTATTGTATGAAATGTTGTTAGCCGCCCTGAGCCTGCTTCAGCGGGGAGGGCGGGATATAAATAAAATATTATTATTATTATTATTATTATTATTATTATTATTATTATTATTATTATTATTATTATTATTATTATTATTATTATTATGGTACGGTTGCCAATCCCCAGGTGGGTTAAACAACAACAAAAAAACTGTGGGGAAATCACAAATAAATAATGAAAATGACTTCGAAATTGCAATGAATAATTAAGCACTACAACTTCACATAGTATTACATATTATTGCACATTAATACAAAAATACAAGGTCTAAAGTACAAAGAATAACTATTCCAAAGCGTTTGCAGTTCATCGTGTCCGTACCCACCTTGAGGTGCTTGAAGACGATTCGCCCGACTCCGCAGGACAAATAACGTGCCGGTGTCCAGTGTGTTGCAATTGCAGATAGTTCTTGTTCTTCAGAAAAGAATTTATGATTTTTGAGAGGTCGCTTTAAACGTTCGTTCTTTAATAAAGTTTAATATACAGTGGATTGCCATTAGCCTCTAACAGTGAAGCCTGTAATACTGTTTCAATTCTCTTCATCTGAGAGACGTATTCCACTTATCTGTAACCAACGCAATGCATCGTTCTAACATATATTTCAACACTTCATACAACTCATCTAAATCAACCAGGACATCATAACTCACCAACACAGAATCCCCTGCCTCTAATCCCCAGGTGAAGGCAGGGGATTCTCTGCTTTGGCAGCCCTCCCTCCCGCCCCCCCCACCCCCGCTTCAGGGTCATCATAAAGCGTGGGGGGAAATGTCTGCTGGGCACTCTGTTACACCCTATGGAAATCGATTCCCATAGGGCAGGGGTGGCCAAACTGTGGCTCAGGAGCCACATGTGGCTCTTTTACACATATGGTGCGGCTCTTGAAGCCTCCACTGCCCCGTCAGCCAGCTTGGAGAAGGCCTCTCTCTTTATATCACTTCTCGTGTTTTAACAATTTATTGATAACATATGGTTACAAATCTTAATTATAAATTTTCAATACTAACCCATATGGCATTTCAATCCCCCCTCCCTCCAATGTTGACTTCCCCGAAGCTATAAATTCAAGTTCAATACTAAAGGTACTACTAACTGATCAAAGTTCAAAATATATATATATATTTTTCCCATTAATGCTAAAAAATTGTCCAATGTCTTTTTACATTCCACTCTTTCTCCATATATCCTTTAATTTTTTTCCACTCCTTTTTGAATATCTCTAAATCACAGTCTCTTAGCGTTCTAGTTAGTTTGTCCATTTCACTCCACGATAAAACTTTCATAGTCCAGTCCCATTTCTCTGGTATTTTTTCTTGCTTCGAAAGCTGCGCATACAATGTCCTAGCAGCTGATAGCAAGTACCAAATTAGAGTCCTGTCTTCCTTTGGAAATTTTTCTAATTGTAATCCAAGCAAGAACGTCTCTGCAGTTTTCTTGAAATCGTAACCCAAAATTTTGGAGATTTCTTTATATCACTTCTCCAAGCCAAGCCAGCTGGTGGCTTGGAGAATGCATTTAGAGTTAAAGTTGTTTTCTTTCCACTTCTCCCTCTCCATCTATTTTCCTTCCTCTTCCTCCCTGCTCTCAAACATCTGATGATTATTCTATGTCAGGGGTGGCCAACGGTAGCTCTCCAGATGTCTTTTTTTTTGCCTACAACTCCCATCGGCCCCAGCCAGCATGGCCGATGGCTGGGGCTGATGGGAGTTGTAGGCAAAAAAACATCTGGAGAGCTACCGTTGGCCACCCCTGTTCTATGTGGCTCTTAAGTTAAGCAAGTTTGGCCACCTTGCCATAGGGCATAATGGAAAATTGATCTGTGGGTCTCTGTGGGGGGGCTGTTTTTTGACACAGAGGCACCAGATTTTCAGCATAGCATCCCACGCCTCTCTTCAAAACACCCTCCAAGTTTCAAAAAGAATAGACCACGGGGTCCAGTTCTGTGAGTCCCCAATAAGGTGCCCCTATCTATTATTTCCAACGAAGGGAAGGCATTCAAAAGGTGCGCGGTCCCTTTAAATGTGACGGCCAGAACTCCCTTTGGAGTTCAGTGATGCTTGTCGCCGCCTTGCTCCTGGCTCCACCCCCCAAAGTCTCCTGGCGCCACCCCCAAAGTCCCCAGCTATTTCTTGAGTTGGGCCTGGCAATCGTACCCCACTCGTCCTCCTCACCCCACATGCTCAACGGAGCAAAGGGCAGGGGGAAGCAGAATGGGGGAAGGATGATATTAAATGACGTCACAGTGTGACTTCCTGGCGAAGACTCATCCCAAGGGACCTCAGGAGCAAGAGACCTCAGCGTTTTTTTCTAAGCGTTTCATTGTCTTTCAGAGCGCTTTGTTTTGTTAACGTTCTTTGTTTGAGCACTCTGTTTGAAGGGCTTTTTTTTCACAGAGTGGATTTGTCTGCTGGAATGAGATGTGGATTGTGAAATTTACTTTGTTACTGTTGGAGATATACGGAGTAGAGCATTTCAAGTAGTTTTGCCTTACAAATTGCATATAATATATAAACCCGGGGTCATTTTGTAGAAAAATAGGTAGAAGCATAGAAGAGTTGGAAGGGACCTCCAGGGTCATCTAGTCCAACCCCCTGCACAAGGCAGGAAACTCACAAATGCCTCCCCCTAAATTCACAGGATCCTCATTGCTGTCAGATGGCCATCCAGCCTCTGTTGAAAAACCTCCAAGGAAGGAGAGCCCACCACCTCCCGAGGAACCCAGTCGCAGGGGATGGGGAATCAGAATAGAATAACAGAATCATAGAGATGGAAGGGACCTCTAGGGTCATCTAGTCCAACCCCCTGCACAAGCCAGGAAACTCACAAATGCCTCCCCCTAAATTCACAGAATCTGCATTGCTGTCAGATGGCCATCCAGCCTCTGTTTAAAAACCTCTAAGGAAGGAGAGTCCACCACCTCCCAAGGAAGCCTGTGTCAGGGGATGGGGAATCAGAATAGTATAACAGAATCATAGAGATGGAAGGGACCTCCAGGGTCATCTAGTCCAACCCCCTGCACAGTGCAGGAAACTCACAAAGACCTCCCCCTAAATTCACAGGATCCTCATTGCTGTCAGAGGGCCATCTAGCCTCTGTTGAAAAACCTCCAAGGAAGGAGAGCCCACCCCCTCCCAAGGAGGAAGCCTGTTCCACTGAGGAACCGCTCTAACGGTCAGGAAGTTCTTCCCAATGTTGAGTCGGAAACTCTTTTGATTTCATTTCAACCCATTGGTTCTGGTCCTACCTTCCTGGTCCACAGAAAACAATTCCACCCCATCCTCTCTAGAACAGCCCTTCAAGTCCTTGAAGATGGTGATCCTATCACCTCTCAGCCGCCTCCTCTCCAGGCTAAACATGCCCAACTCCTTCAACCTTTCTTCATAGGACTTGGCCTTCAGACCCCTCACCATCCAGGGATTGAGGTGGTGGAGCTCATCCAGGGATTGTTATGCAGCTGCACCTACTATTCAATGGACATGGTAGGTAGGTGGGGAGGCGGAACCCTCAGATAGGTTCAGGAGCTGCGCCCCTGTGAGCTCCTGCTGAATTCAAGGCCTGTATAAACCTTAACAGGGATAGAAGATATTTACTTGATTGAGGAGCATATTTTCCTGTGTTCTGTATAGCTATGTATTGAAGATAGGGTTGCTAAGTCCAATTCAAGAAATATCTGGAGATTTTGGGGGTGGAGCCAGGAGACTTTGGGGGTGGAGCCCGGAGACATTGGGGGCGGAGCCAGGAACAAGGGTGTGACAAGCATAATTGAACTCCAAGAGAGTTCTGGCCATCACATTTAAAGGGACAGCACACCTTTTTAAATGTCTTCCTTCCATAGGAAATAATGAAGGATAGGGGCACCTTCTTTTGGGGCTCATAGAATTGGACCCCCTGGTCCAATCGTTTTGAAACTTGGGGGGCACTTTGGGGAGAGGCACTAAATACTATAGTGAAAATGTGGTGCCTCTACCTCAAATAACACCTCCCCCAGAGCCCCCAAAACATCCGGATCAATTCCCCATTATACCCTATGAGAATCAATCTCCACATAGGGAATAATGAAGTGTTCAGCAGACGTTTCCCTCCCCCCACCCTCTTTTCTGGCAACTCTGAAGCGATGATTGGGGTCTCTCTCACGAGTTGCTGCCAACTTCTTCAAAGTAACACAGACACCCCATCCCAAGAGGAAGCCTTTCCAATGGGAGACTGAAGCCTCCGGAGGTGCAAACGCACATGGTCTTCTGGGGGTGGGGCTGACTGGGGGCGGGAAGGAATCTGGGGGCGGGACAACCCCCGCTGGGACCTGGGGATTGGCAAGCCTAACTGAAGTCCCAGAACTGATGTCACCGCATTCAGTGAATCTCAAGGAATCCTGCCAATCACTGGAGAAATCACTGGGGAGATTCCAGAGGAACTCCTTGGTCACTGTTTGAGACAGAGTGCTGAGCTAGATGGACCTCTAGAATCATAGAATCATGGAGTTGAAAGGGTCCTCCAGGGTCATCTAGTCCAACCCCCTGCACAAGGCAGGAAACTCACAAAGACCTCCCCACCCTACGTACATCCCCAGTGAGCCCTGCTCCATGCCCAGAAGATGGCCAAAACCTCCCGGATTCCTGGCCAAACTGGCTTGGAGAAAAATGACTGCCTGATCCCAAAATGGCAACCAGCATTTCCCTGGGCGTGTAAGAAAAGGCCACAAGAACGAAGCCTTGATGCGACCCTTCCCGCCCTTCTTCTCATGATCTGTCTAATTCACAGAATTAGCACTGCTGTCAGATGGTTATCTAGGCTCTGCTTGAAAACCTCCAAGGAAGGAGAGCCCACCACCTCCCAAGGAGGAAGCCTGTTCCACTGAGGAACCGCTCTAACAGTCAGGAAGTTCATAGAACCATGGAATTGGAAGGGACCTCCAGGGTCACCTAGTCCAACCCCCTGCACAGTGCAGGAAACTCACAAACACCTCCCCCTAAATTCACAGGATCTTCATTGCTGTCAGATGGCCATCTAGCCTCTGTTGAAAAACCTCCAAGGAAGGAGAGCCCACCACCTCCCTAGGAAGAAGCCTGTTCCACTGAGGAACCCCTCTAATGGTCAGGAAGTTCTTCCTAATAGAATCCTAGAGTTGGAAGGCACCTCCAGGGTCATCTAGTCCAACCCCCTGCACAATACAGGAAACTCACAAACACCTCCCCCTAAATTCACAGGATCCTCATTGCTATCAGATAGCCATCTAGCCCCTGTTGAAAAACCTCCAAGGAAGGAGAGCCCACCACCTCCTGAGGAAGCCTGTTCCACTGAGGAACCACTCTAACTGCCAGGAAGTTCTTCCTAATGTTGAGCTGGAAACTCTTTTGATTTAATTTCAACCCATTGGTTCTGGTCCTAACTTCTGGGGCCACAGGAAACAATTCCACACCATCCTCTATATGACAGCCCTTCAAGAACTTGAAGATGGTGATCCTATCACCTCTCAGCCGCCTCCTCTCCAGGCTAAACATGCCCAGCTCCTTCAACCTTTCCTCATAGGACTTGGTCTCCAGACCCCTCACCATCTTCGTCGCCCTCTTCTAGACCCATTCCAGCTTGTCTAGATCCTTCTTAAAATGTGGTGCCCAAAACTGAACACAAGACTCCAGTTTGGGGCCCGCATTTTTCACTGCTGTTGTAAATTATTCTCTCGTGTGTGTTATGCCATTCCCTAAACATACCCCATTTGTAAACCACGTGTAAAGCAGTTTACGCAGTTGATGAACATCTGTTGAAACGTGCAAATATTTTGATTGGGGGAAACGCAGTGTTTGGAAGCAGGAAAGGGCGTGAAGAGAAAGATTCACAGGTTCCTTTCTCAACAGGGAACAGCGAAACCCAAGCGCAGAGATTCCAAGCAAATTATCCAAGGCCTTGCCAAATATGGTCTCATGACTTGGAGCTCAACAGCCTGGCTCATTAGTGCAGATGTGCAGAGCGCCGTTCCGGCATGCGCGCTCAGATGACGCAACGCCGCTGCAAATATTCCAGAGCTGTGACTCAAAACAGTCTGGCCGTCGACGTTCTGTCTTTCTCGCTCTAAACATTCTGGCTCGGGGAGAAAATAGAAAGGAATTTTTTTAAAAAAAACAATTCCAGCTGTGCCAAACCGACGTTTTCTGGTCTGTTGACAATCCTAATTAGGAGACTGAAGCTCAAGAGCGACACACACCCCCATTTCTCTTTTTGCCAGATGATCTGGGTGATCGTTGGAAACGGACGGTAGCTTTAGCACTGCCCGAGGATGTTGGATGCTGGTCAGAATGTGGCACGCTTGCTGGATTAAGCCCAGAGTCCTCTTTCACTCTGGCATACCGTTTCTGGATCCTGATGGACAGGCCTCGGATTCAGCAGCTCACAGGAGCACAGCTCCTGAACCTTTCTGACGGTTCCCCCTCCTCCTTCCCACCTTGTCCGTTGAATAGGAGGTGCAGCTGCATAACAATCCCTGGATGAGCTCCACCGCCTATTTTTCTACGAAATGTCCCCTGCTGCTGGAAGGCGTAAAAATGGGACATGTTCCAAGCTCTGATATTAGGGCTTTTTCGGAGCAGGGACGCAGGTCCGGCTGGCTTGATTTATTTATTTATTTATTTATTCTATAATTTATATCCCGCCCTTCCCACAAAGTGGCTCAGGGCGGCTCACAACAACGACAAAACAATAAACAAGGTACAAAGTTAATAAATTTAAAAGTCAAAACATTTAAAAAACCTAAAAACCTTAAAATCTTAACATTAAAACTATCCAGTATATTTCACTAAAATCTGATAAGCTACATTTATCTAGTCGGCATAAGCTAACCGGAAGAGGGTTGTCTTACAGGCCCTGCGGAACTGAGTAAGATCCCGCAGGGCCCTCACCTCTTCCGGCAGCTGGTTCCACCATGTGGGGGCCATTGTAGAAAAGGCCCTGTCTGGTTGTCTTGAGACGGACTTCCTTGGGCCCGGGGATGGTGAGAAGGTTTTGAGTCCCAGACCTCAGTACTCTCTGGGGAACGTGTGGGGAGAAACGGTCCTTCAGGTAGGCAGGTCCCAGGCCATATAGGGCTTTAAAGGTAATGACCAGCACCTTGTACCGGACTCGGTATGTTATTGGAAGCCAGTGCAGAGCCCGAAGGCCCGGCCGGATGTGCCCCCACCTTGGGAGGCCCAATAACAGCCGGGCCGCGGCATTCTGCACCAGCTGCAATTTCCGGGTCCGGCACAGGGGCAGCCCCATGTAGAGGGCATTGCAGTAATCCAATCTCGAGGTGACCGTAGCATGGATCACTGTTGCTAGGTCGTCGCGGTCCAGGAAGGGGGCCAACTGCCTTGCCCGTCTAAGATGAAAGAACGCGGACTTGGCAGTGGTTGCTATCTGAGCCTCCATCTTTAGGGACGGCTCCAACAGCACCCCCAGGCTCTTGACCCTGTCCGCCGCCGTCAGCGGCGCACCGTCAAAAGTCGGCAGGGGGATTTCCCCCCCCGGTCCACGACGACCCAAACAGAGGACCTCTGTCTTCGCAGGATTCAGTCTCAGTCCACTCAGTCTGAGCCACTCAGCCACGGCCTGCAATGCCCGATCTAGATTTTCTGGGGCGGAGACAGGTCAGTCGTCCATAAGTAGATAGAGCTGGGTGTCATCAGCATACTGGTGACACCCCAGCCCATACCTTCGGGCAATCTGGGCAAGAGGTCGCATATAGATGTTAAATAACATCGGGGAGAGAACCGCTCCCTGGGGCACTCCACAATTAAGTGTGTGCCTCCGGGATAGCTCCCCCCCAATCGTGACCCTTTGTCCCCGACCTTCAAGGAAAGAGGGAAGCCACTGCAAGGGCAGCCCCTGAATCCCCGCGTCAGCGAGGCGGCAAGTCAGTAACCGATGGTCGACCGTATCAAACGCCGCCGATAGGTCCAACAACATCAGCACTGCCGAGCCACCCCGATCCAGATGCCGTTGAAGGTCATCCACTAGGGCAACCAACACCGTCTCCGTCCCATGACCTGGGCGGAAGCCGGACTGGAGTGGGTCAAGGATGGAAGCGTCCTCCAGGAAAGTCTGTAGCTGCCTCGCCACTGCCCTCTCGATAAGTTTGCCTAGAAAAGGCAAATTTGAGACCGGCCTATAATGTGCCAATTGGGCCGGGTCTAAAGATGGTTTTTTTAGGAGGGGACGGACCACAGCCTCTTTAAGCGGCGCTGGAAAAAGCCCTTCCGTCAGGGATCTGTTTATGATGTCCCGTACAGGATATCTGAGATCCCCTTGGCAAGATTTAATAAGCCAGGAAGGGCATGGGTCCAATTTACAAGTTGTTGGGCGGGCAGCTAAGAGAATCCTGTCAACTTCCTCCAGGCTGAGGGGGCTGAAACCGTCCAGAATATAGTCCGAAGACATGCTCGGGGCCTCGGTTGCGTTAACTGTCTCTAAATTGACGGGGAGGTCGAGGCGGAGTGATGCGATCTTGTCCGCAAAATAATTCGCAAAAGCCTCACAGCCTATCTCCAATTCAAAAGAATTTAGTCTGCCCTGGGGTGTGTGGTCTGGGGTGTGTGGATATCAGGGGTGTGTGGTCTGATATGCAAATGAGTTCCTGTTGGGCTTTTTTGTAGAAACGATGTGTGAAACAATGGTGATGTCAGCGGGTGTGGCCTAATATGCAGATGGGCTCTTGTTGGGTTTTTTTCTACCATAATCAGTGGAATACTGCAGTTGAACTTAGAAGTCATTGCAATGGCTTGTTTTAATGGCATCGGACTGCTTTATGGTTGTTTTAATGGCTTTGTTTTTATGGTTGTTTTAATGGCTTGGTTTTCTGCGGGTGCGTTTTAAGCACTTGCTGTTATTAACTTAGCTTGATGAGGTGACTCAGGGATACCTAACCCCCACCATAACTCTAACCTTAACCTTAACCCTAACTCTAACCCTAAGGGGTTTACAAGCACTCTTTGGGTGTGATCTGTCAACCAGTTACAGATCCACCTAACGGTAACAGGATCCAAACCACCCTTTTTCTTGAGTCAAACCCGGCAGCCCTGAGTAGCTGAGATCCAACCCCTCCCAGTCCCCGCCTCCCCCAGACTCTACCCCAAAATCTCCAGGAATTTCCCACCCCAGATTTGGCAACCCTGTACAGATGACAGGCTCCTGCTTGTTAGCCTTTTGCAAGTTTATTTTTTAAAAAGTTTTATGTCGTGAAAGCTATAACAAAGTTATGATTTCCCCGTTCGCAATAACTAAGGTCTCTATAATTTATTGATCAGGGCTGCGCTGAATTTCCATCTATTTCAGTTTTCGTCAAATCAATACATCCATCTGTGCAAAAAAACCAATTTGTCTTCGAGCCTGTTTTGTATGGAAGACATACAGTTCCTGAGCTGGGGAATAATTTATGGGAGGGGATCATGAAGCAACATGAGGGAGGGGCTGTACAAAGTACAAAGTACTCTCGGCTTCTGGGGTATTACAAAACACCACCAACATAGGAAGTTCTTACCGTAGAGTCTCCAGCAATTCCTGGAGCTACCATTTTTCACTTCCAGGTAGCTCTAGGAATCACCAGGAACTCTATGGCAAAACCTTCTGATTCCACCATAAAGTGTCCAGATATTCCTAGAGCTAACCTTTTTCTAGTAGGAACTCCTTTGTATATTAGGCCACACCCCTCTTATGTAGCCAATCCTCCAAGAGCTTCCAGGGCTCTTCGTACAGGACCTACTGTAAGCTCCAGGAGGATTGGCTACATTAGGGGTGTGTGGCCTAATATGCAAAGGCGTTCCTGCTACAAAAGAAGCCCTGGCTATTTTCATATAAAAGCCAGAGAGGGAGCTAGCCCTCCCCCCACAAAAAAAAGGGGGATGGGGGAACAGAGAAGTGGTTTTGTGTTTTGCTCCCACCATCTGCATTTCCCCTTGCCCTTCTCAATAGCTCCCAACGAAGCACAGAAGTGTTTTATTTGAATGGTGCTATATATTTGAATGGTGCTTTTTTATTTGAATGGTGCCTTTTGGTCCCTGGTGCCAAAAAGGTTGGGAACCTCTGTAGATAGATAGATAGATAGATAGATAGATAGATAGATAGATTAGATGATAGATAGATAGATGATAGATAGATAGATAGATAGATAGATAGATAGATAGATAGATAGATAGATAGATAGATAGATTAGATGATAGATAGATAGATGATGGATGATGGATAGATGATGGATAGATAGATGATGGATGATGGATAGATAGATAGATAGAAGATAGATAGATAGATAGAAGATAGATAGATAGATAGATAGATAGATAGATAGATAGATAGATAGATAGATAGATAGATAGATGATAGATAGATAGATAGATAGATAGATAGATAGATAGATAGATAGATAGATAGATAGATAGATAGATAGATGAGGGAGGGATGGGATGGGATGGGATGGGATGGATGGATAGATAGATAGATAGATAGATAGATAGATAGATAGATAGATAGATAGATAGATAGATGAGGGAGGGATGGGATGGGATGGGATGGGATGGGATGGGATGGGATGGATGGATGGATGGATGGATGGATGGATGGATGGATGGATAGATAGATAGATAGATAGATAGATAGATAGATAGATAGATAGATAGATAGATAGATAGATGGATGGATGGATGATGGATGGGTGATAGATCGATGGATGGATGGATGGATGGATGGATGGGTAGGTAGGTAGGTAGACAGGTAGGTAGACAGACAGACAGACAGATATAGATAAATATAGATATATATCCTGTGAGCTCCCGCTGAATCCGAGGCCTGTCCATCAGGATCCAGAAACAGGATGCCAGTGTGAAAGAGGACCCTGGGCTTAATCCAGCAAGCGTGCCACATTCTGACTAGCATCCAACATCCTCGGGCAGTGCTAAAGCTCCCGTCCGTTTCCAACGATCACCCAGATCATCTGGCAAAAAGAGAAACGAGAGGGGGTTTGTCGATTTTGAGCTTCAGTCTCCTAATTAGGATTGTCAACGGACCAGTAAAGGAAGCATGGCACAGCTGGGATTTTTTTTTTTAATTCATTTCTATTTTGTCCCCGAGTCAGAACGTTTTGAGCGAGAAAGACGGAACGTCGACGGCCAGACTGTTTTGAGTCACAGCTCTGGAATATTTGGAGCAGCGTCGCGTTATCTGAGCGCGCATGCCCGAACATCTGTCCTTATGAGCCAGGCTATTGAGCTCCAAGCCATGAGACCCCAATAAAAATATCTGCACGTTTCAAAAGATGTACGTCAACTGCGTATCAACTCCTTTACATATTGTCTACAAATGGGGTATATATATATATATATATATTTTACAACAGAGGTCCCCAACCTTTTTGGCACGAGGGGCCAGTTTTATGGAAGACAGTTTTTCCATGGGGAGGGCGGGGTGATTTCAGGGTGATACAATTGTACATTTTTTTCCTATTAGTTTAGTGTGGTAGTTTTCTATTAGTTTGGTGTGGACTCTTATCTGGGAGAACCGGGTTTGATTCCCCACTCCTCCACTTGCAGCTGCTGGAATGGCCTTGGGTCAGCCAGAGATCTCGCAGGAGTTGTCCTTGAAAAGGCAGCTTCTGTCAGAGCTCTCTCAGCCCCACCCCCCCTCACAGGGTGTCTGTTGTGGGGGAGGAAGGAAAAGGAGATTGTGAGCCACTCTGAGACTCTGAAATTCGGAGTGGAGAGCTGGATATAATGTCTTATTCTCATTCTTACTACATTGTAATATACAATTCAATAATTATACAGCTCACAGCCCGGTTGCTAACAAGCCACGGACCAGTACTGGTCCACGGCCTGGGGGTCGGGGATCCCTGTTTTACAAGAGAGCAAGGGGGAAAGTCCCCAGTTCAAAATTCAAGTTTGGCTAATGGGGTCTGAACCTTTTGAGACTGAGAAGGGAAAAGATCTCAGGGTCGTACTAGATAGCTCAAAGGAAGTGTCAACCCAGGGTGTTGCAGCAGTGAAACAGGCAAACTCTTATCTAAGGGAATATTACAAAAGGGACTGAGAATAAAAGAGATGATATTGTAATGCCCCTGTATAGATGTATCGTGCGGCCTCATTTGGTATACGGGGCACAGTTCTGGTCACCGTATCTCAAAAAGGACATTGCAGAACTGGAACCAGGGATGGAATTCTAACAGGATCTCCTTTGCATATTAGGCCACATCCCCGGATGTAGCCAATCCTCCTGGAGCTTACAAGGCTCCTTTTTGTAAGCTCTTGGAGGACTGGCTGCATCAGGGGTGTGTGGCCTAATATGCAAAGGAGCTCCTGCTAGAATCCCACTCCTGGCTGAAACCAAGGAGGGCAACCAAGGTGATTAAGGGGTTGGAGGACCTTCTTCACCCAAAGGGTGATTAACATGTGGAATTCACTGCCACAGGAGGTGGTGGCGGCCACAAGCATAGCCACCTTCAAGAGGGGTTTAGATAAAAATATGGAGCAGAGGTCCATCAGTGGCTATTAGCCACAGTGTGTGTGTGTGTGTGTTGGACTGGATGGGCCACTGGCCTGATCCAACAGGGCTTCTCTTATGTTCTTATGTGACACAGAGTGTTGGACTGGATGGGCCACTGGCCTGATCCAACATGGCTTCTCTTATGTTCTTATGTGACACAGAGTGTTGGACTGGATGGGCCATTGGCCTGATCTAACATGGCTTCTCTTATGTTCTTATGTGACACAGAGTGTTGGACTGGAGGGGCCACTGGCCTGATCCAACAGGGCTTCTCTTATGTTCTTCTGTGACACAGAGTGTTGGACTGGAGGGGCCATTGGCCTGATCCAACATGGCTTCTCTTATGTTCTTATGTGACACAGAGTGTTGGACTGGATGGGCCATTGGCCTGATCTAACATGGCTTCTCTTATGTTCTTCTGTGACACAGAGTGTTGGACTGGAGGGGCCACTGGCCTGATCCAACAGGGCTTCTCTTATGTTCTTATGTGACACAGAGTGTTGGACTGGAGGGGCCACTGGCCTGATCTAACATGGCTTCTCTTATGTTCTTATGTGACACAGAGTGTTGGAATGGATGGGCCACTGGCCTGATCCAACATGGCTTCTCTTATGTTCTTATGTGACACAGAGTGTTGGACTGGATGGGCCATTGGCCTGATCTAACATGGCTTCTCTTATGTTCTTATGTGTTCTTATGTTCTCTGAGAGGAAAGGCTCTTCTGTTTAGAAAAGAGACAGCTGGGGGGGGGACGACATGATAGAGCAGAGGTGGCCAACGGTAGCTCTCCAGATGTTTTTTGCCTACTGCTGGCTGGGGCTGATGGGAGTTGTAGGCAAAAAACATCTGGAGAGCTACCATTGGCCACCCCTGTTTTAGAGAAACCGGTTGGCCCCTGTGTGAGGCAGGATGCTGGACTCGATGGGCCCTCACTGGTCTGATCCATCAGGGCTCTTCTGATGTTTTTATAAAGGCCTCAGCCTCTATGCCCTGTTGTTGGCCCTCTAGAGGAACTGGTTGACCACTGTGTGAGACAGGATGCTGGACTAGATGGACTCTCACTGGCCTGATCCAGCAGGGCTCTTCTGATGTTCTTAGGAAGGCCTCGGCCTCTCTGCTCTGTTGTTGGCCCTCCAGAGGAACTGGTTGGCCACTGTAGGAGACAGGAGGCTGGACTAAATGGACCCTCAATTGTCTGATCCAGCAGGGCTCTTCTGATGTTCTAATGAAGGCCTCAGCCTCTCTGCCCTGTTTTTGGACTGTGTGAGACAGGATGCTGGGCTAGATGGACCCTCACTGGCCTGATCCAGCAGGGCTCGTCTGATGTTCTTAGGAAGGCCTCGGCCTCTCTGCTCTGTTGTTGGCCCTCCAGAGGAACGGGCTGGCCACTGTGTGAGACAGGAGGTGGACTAGATGGACCCTCACTGGTCTGATCCAGCAGGGCTCTTCTAATGTTCTTATGATGGTCTCGGCCTGTATGCCCTGTCGTTGGTCCTCCAGAGGAACTGGTTGGCCACTGTGTGAGACAGAATGCTGGGCTAGATGGACCCCTGGCCTGATCCAGCAGGGCTGTTCTTAGGTTCTTATGAGAGGAGACCTGCTCAAGGTCACTCAGCGAGTGGGCATTTGAACCTCGATCTCCCAGATCCTCGGCCTGTCTTGCCACCCCTCCATCCTCCCACCGACTGTCGCTCCTTTCCTCAGTCTCAGCGTCAGAGAATCAGGGGAGCGATGTCTACCTTAAAAGACTTGCACATGTCAAAGCCGCCTCTGGGGTGGAACACCTTGTCTCCTCCGCTGTTCCTGAACGTGTGACAGGTATGGAGGCATTCTGCCGTCCGTCCTGTTCTGCACCGTAGGACTGAAGTCGGCTCTTGAAAAAGAAAATTAGAAAAGGGCACAGCTCCGGCGGCTCTGCCCGCTGCAAGGTTAGCCACTTCTCTGAACTTTTGATATTTACAGGTAGGAACTTAGGTGCGTTAAGGCTTAGCTAGGGAACTGAAGTTCCTCTACGTGCCCTTTTCCTCCCTTCATCTCTCTCCCTCTCTTTCCCTTTTTCTCTAACAAAAAAAATATATTAAAAGGTGCCCAGATCAGAGCTATGAAGACTAGTACCGGAGCTAGCGTTGTCAGCCTGGAAGGGGGGTGGGGGTGGAGATCTCCTGGAAGTGATCTCCAGATTACAGAGCTTGATTCCCCTGGAATAAATAATCTCTTATAAGCAGGTCCAGAGGAGGGCGATGAAGATGGTGAGGGGTCTGGAGACCAAGTCCTACGAAGAAAGGTTGAAGGAGCTGGGGATGTTTAGCCTGGAGAGGAGGCGGCTGAGAGGTGTTATGATCACCATCTTCAAGTACGTGAAGGGCTGTCATCTAGAGGAGGGTGTGGAATTGTTTTCTGAGGTCCCAGAAGGTAGGACCAGAACCAATGGGTTGAAATTAAATCAGAAGAGTTTCCAGTTCAACGTTAGGAAGAACTTCCCGACCGTTAGAGCGGTTCCTCAGTGGAACAGGCTTCCTCCTTGGGAGGTGGTGGGCTCTCCTTCCTTGGAGGTTATTAAACAGAGGCTAGATGGCCATATGACAGCGATGAAGATCCTGTGAATTTAGGGGGAGGTGTTTGTGAGTTTCTTGCATTGTGCAGGGGTTGGACTAGATGACTGTGGAGGTTCCTTCCAACTCTAGGATTCTATTAGGAAGAACTTTCTGACCGTTAGAGCGGTTCCTCAATGGAACAGGCTTCCTCCTTGGGAGGTAGTGGGCTCTCCTTCCTTGGAGGTTTTTCAACAGAGGCTAGATGGCCATCTGACAGCAATGAAGATCCTGTGAATTTAGGGGGAGGTGTTTGTGAGTTTCCTGCATTGTGCAGGGGTTGGACTAGATTAGGATTAGGATTAAGGGGAGGGACGGTGGCTCAGTGGTAGAGCATCTGCTTGGGAAGCAGAACGTCCCAGGTTCAATCCCTGGCATCTCCAAAAAAAGGTCCAGGCAAATAGGTATGAAAAGCCTCAGCTTGAGACCCTGGAGAGCCGCTGCCAGTCTGAGAAGACAATACTGACTTTGATGGACCAAAGGTCTGATTCAGTATAAGGCAGCTTCATATGTTCATATGTTCATAATCACAGGATTGAAGGCTGACGACCCTGAGAGTTTGGGATAGGGTTGCCAGGACCAATTCAAGAAATATCTGGAGACTTTAGGAGTGGAGCCAGGAGACTTTGGGGGTGGAGCAAGGAGCAAGGTTGTGACAAGCACAACTGAACTCCAAAGGGAGTTCTAGCTATCACATTGAAAGGGACTGCACACCTTTTCAATGGCTTCCCTCCATTGGAAATAACGAAGGATAGGGGCACCTTCTTTGGGGGCTCATAGAATTGGATCCCTTGGTCCAATCCTTTTGAAACTTGGAGGGTGTTTTGAGGAGAGATATTGGATGCTATGCTGCAAATTTAGTGCCTCTACATCAGAAAACAGCCCCCCTATAGCCACAAATACCCATGGATCAATTATTATACCCTATGGGAATCGGTACCCAGCTTGCTGGGTGGGGGGGAAGCGTAGATCTGGGGAAGGCAATGGCAAAGGGAGGGAAAAAAGGAAAGGTCCCCTGTGCACATTGCTTTCACAGCGTTTTCATGGCAGGCTTTTTATGGGTTGGTTTACCATTGCCTTCCTCAGTCATCCATAAAAAATCTGCCGTGAAAACGTCGAGAAAGCAACGTCACCCCAGAGTCGGAAACGACTGGTGCTTGCACAGGGGACCTTTCCTTTCCATGGGAATCGGTCTCCATAGGGAATAATGGAGTGCCCAGCAGACATTTCCCTTCCCCCGCCTGCTTTCTGATGACCCTGAAGCGGGGGAAGGGCCTCCAAACCAGGGGATCCCCCGCCCCCACCAGGGGATTGGCAACTCTAGCCCGGATGTTGAAGGAGCAGTGCCCGCACAGGACCCCCTGCTGCTAGAGGCCTAGCATGATATAGCCCGGAAGGAAAGCGGGGTCGGTACTTGGGAGACCACCAAGGAAGGCTCTGAAGAGGAAGGCAATGGCAAACCCCCTCTGCCTCTCACGTGCCTTGAAAAGCCCCTTGCTGCGACTTGAGGGCTTGTGTGAGAAGGAGAAGACGACGACTGCAGATTTATACCCCGCACTTCTCTATGAATCAAAGACTCCGAGCGGCTTACCGTCTCCTATATCTTCTCCCCCCACAACAGAGACCCTGTTTGGGTTGAGAGAGCTCTCCCAGAAGCTGCCCTTTCAAGGACAACTCCTACGAGAGCTATGGCTGACCCAAGGCCATTCCAACAGTTGCAAGTGGAGGAATGGGGAATCAAACCCCGTTCTCCCAGATAAGAGTCCACACGCTTAACCACTACACCAAACTGGCTTTATTCCCCTTGCTGTTTTGGCCAGCGATACCCAGATGCGAATGATATCATGGATGCCTGGTGTTTGATGATAAGGAGTTCATAACGTCGTCAGAGTTTTTAATTTTGTCATCTAATTGGTCTTCGGAGTTTTGTTATGATTCTTCCCTGTGTGGGTGGGATGTGATTGCATGGATTATATTTATAGCAATAAGCCACTGATGAAGACTCCTTTGCCGAAATGGGTACGGCTCTGCGTTTTGTCTCATTGCCTGTGGTTGTTGACAATCTGATCTTGAATTGACGTCGGTATATTAAATTATCTTTTTTCGTTTAGAAAAGAGATGGCCAGGGGAACGGGGGCAGGGCATGACAGAGGTTTATAAAACTATGCACGAGGTAGGAAAGAGTTGACCAGGAGAAGCTTTTCTCCCTCTCCCAAAATACTAGAAGAAGAAGAAGAAGAAGAAGAAGAAGAAGAAGAAGAAGAAGAAGAAGAAGAAGAAGATGATGATGATGATGATGATGATGATGATGATATTGGATTTATATCCTGCCCTCCACTCCGAAGAGTCTCAGAGCGGCTCACAATCTCCTTTATCTCCCTCCCCCACAACAGACACCCTGTGAGGTGGATGAAGATATTGGATTTATATCCCGCCCTCCACTCCGAAGAGTCTCAGAGCGGCCTACAATCTCCTTTCCCTTCCTCCCCCACAACAGACACCCTGTGAGGTAGATGAAGATATTGGATTTATATCCCGCCCTCCACTCCGAAGAGTCTCAGAGCAGCTCACAATCTCCTTTCCCTTCCTCCCCCACAACAGACACCCTGTGAGGTGGGTGGGGCTGGAGAGGGCTCTCACAGCAGCTGCCCTTTCAAGGACAACCTCTGCCAGAGCTCTGGCTGACCCAAGGCCATTCCAGCAGCTGCAAATGGAGGAGCGGGGAATCAAACCTGGTTCTCCCAGATAAGAGAACAATGGCTGACCCAAGGCCATTCCAGCAGCTGCAAGTGGAGGAGTGGGGAATCAAACCCGGTTCTCCCAGATAAGAGAGCTCTGGCTGACCCAAGGCCATTCCAGCAGGTGCAAGTGGAGGAGTGGGGAATCAAACCCAGTTCTCCCAGATAAGAGTCCACACACTTAACCACTACACCAAACTCGAGGATGTCCAATGAAACTGAGGGCTGGTCGGCTCAGGACGGATAAAAGGAAATGCTGCTTTAAAGAGAGAGTGATTAAAATGTGAAATGCACTGTCAGAAGATTTAGCGATGGCCACAGGAATAAAAGGGGGTTAGATTAGGGTTGCTAATACCCAGGTGGGTTAGTACAAGCAAACGGATACTCAGTATAGATGAGAAAATAACAGCGAAAACTGAGTAGCACAAACGCGTATAATCTTAAAGATGCTGTACCACACCAAAGACAAAATCTCCACAAAGTCAATGTATGAAAAAGTCAATAGTAGAAAACTATTTGTTCCTTGACTTGAACCCAGGATCCATCAATGCAGCAGACCCTGGATTCAAGTCAAGGAACGACAGACATTGAGGATTCCATTTTCTACTATTGACTTTTTCATGCATTGACTTTGTGGTAATTTTTGTTTTTGGTGTGGTACTGTGTCTTTAAGATTATACATGTTTGCGCTACTCAGTTTTTGCTGTCATTTTCTCAATACCCAGGTGGGGGCAGGGGATATTTCTTGAATTGGACTTGGCAACCCTAGGCAACACCAGTAGGATGCCTCAGCCTCTCTGCCCTGTTGTTGGCCCTCCAGAGGAACTGGTTGGCCCCTGTGTGAGACAGGAGGCTGGACTAGATGGACCCTCCCTGGTCTGACCCAGCAGGGCTCTTCTGATGTTCTTATGAAGGCCTCGGCCTCTCTGCCCTGTTGTTGGCCCTCCAGAGGAACTAGTTGGCCCCTGTGTGAGACAAGAGGCTGGACTAGATGGACCCTCACTGGTCTGATCCAGCAGGACTCTTCCGGTGTTCTTATGAAGGCCTCAGCTTCTATGCCCTGTTGTTGGCCCTCCAGGAGAACTGGTTGGCCCCTGTGTGAGACAGGAGGCTGGACTAGATGGACCCTCCCTGATCTGATCCATCAGGGCCCTTCTGATGTTCTTATGAAGGCCTCAGCCTCAGTGCCCTGTTGTTGGCCCTCCAGAGGAACTGGTTGGCCCCTGTGTGAGACAAGAGGCTGGACTAGATGGACCCTCACTGGTCTGATCCAGCAGGACTCTTCCGGTGTTCTTATGAAGGCCTCAGCTTCTATGCCCTGTTGTTGGCCCTCCAGGGGAACTGGTTGGCCCCTGTGTGAGACAGGAGGCTGGACTAGATGGACCCTCCCTGATCTGATCCAGCATGGCCCTTCTGATGTTCTTATGAAGGCCTCGGCCTCTCTGCCCTGTTGTTGGCCCTCCAGAGGAACTGGCTGGCCACTGTGTGAGACAGGAGGCTGGACTAGATGGACCCTCACTGGTCTGATGCAGCAGGGCCCTTCTGATGTTCTTATAAAGGCCTCAGCCTCTCTGCCCTGTTGTTGGACCTCCAGAGGGACTGGTTGGCCACTGTGTGAGACAGGATGCTGGACTAGATGGACTCTCACTGGTCTGATCCAGCAGGGCCCTTCTGGTGTTCTTATGAAGGCCTCGGCCTCTCTGCCCTGTTGTTGGCCCTCCAGAGGAACTGGCTGGCCACTGTGTGAGACAGGAGGCTGGACTAGATGGACCACTGCTGTGATCCAGCTGGGTTCTTCTGATGTTCTTAGGACACAGTTTGCTTGATCGACATGTACACGCAGTGAAGAAAAAAATACCGACTAATGTATGACATGGAAGATACTGCTGCCAGGATACTTTTTCCAGGGTCAGAGTCTCAGAGCGGCTCACAATCTCCTTCCCCTTCCTCCCCCACAACAGACACCCTGTGAGGTAGATGAAGATATTGGATTTATATCCCACCCTCCACTTCAAAGAGTCTCAGAGCGGCTCACAATCTCCTTTATCTTCCTCCCCCACAACAGGCATCCTGTGAGGTGGGTGGGGTTGAGAGGGCTCTCACAGCAGCCGCCCTTTCAAGGGCAACCTCTGCCAGAGTTATGGCTGATCCAAGGCCATTCCAGCAGGTGCAAGTGGAGGAGTGGGGAATCAAACCCGATTCTACCAGATTAAAGTCTGCACACTTCACCACTACACCAAACTGGCTCTCCAAACTGGCAAAAGTTCACACCATCAATAGGGTTGCCAAGTCCAATTCAGGAAATATCGGCGGACTATGGGGGTGGAGCCAGGAGACATTGGAGGTGGAGCCAGGAGCAAGGGTATGACAAGAATAATTGAACTCCAAAGGGAGGTCTGGCTATCACATTTAAAGGGACGGCACACCTTTTAAATGCCTTCCCTCCATAGGAAATAATGAAGGAGAGGGGCACCTTCTTTTGGGGCTCATAGAATTGAATCCTCTGGTCCAATCCTTTTGACATTTGGAGGGTGTTTTCAGGAGAGGTACTAGATGCTATGCTGCAAATTCGGTGCCTCTACCTCAAAAACAGCCCCCCCTCCCAGAGCCCCAGATACCTGCGGATCAATTCTCCATTATTCCCTATTGGAATCGGTCTTCATAGGGAATAATGGAGTGGCCACTGCCCAGCAGACATTTCCCTCCCCTCCCTTCGCTTTCTGATGACCCTGAAGCGGGGGGAGGGCCTCCAAACCAGGGGATTCCCTGCCCCCACCTGGGGATTGGCAACCCCAGATCCGCTGCCTCTGTCTAGTTCAGGGATTCCCAGCCTTTCTGAGCACCGTTGGAATTCCCAGCAGGCCCAGCGTGTCCATAAGGCAGGATTAGGCATCTGCCTAGGGGGGCGGGCCTGGGAGAGGGCGGTGGTTTCTGCCCTCCCACCCACGTGTGTCTAGGGTTGCCAAGTCCAACCCCAGAAATATCTGGGGACTTTGGGGGTGGAGCCAGGAGACACTGGGGTGAAGCTAGGGGGGAGGGGGGGGAAACGGCGCCGGGGAGCGTGGCGAGCCGCCCTGTCTCGGAGCGGGCGACGCCACTGTGCAGCTGCCGCCTCTTCTCCGCTCGCCGTGGCTGCTCCTCCGAGATGGGCTCAGCCTGAGCCCATCTCGGAGGAGCAGGCACGGCGAGCGGAGAAGAGGCGGCAGCGGCGCGGCGGCCTCGCCCGCTCCGCCTCTGGGGTGGAATCGGAGGGGGGGTGGAGGCGGGCCAGGGGCATGGCGAGCCGCGAGTCCAGGTCCTAGAAGGGCCCGGATTTGTGGCTCGCCATGCTCCTGGCCTGTCTCGCCCTCCACTGCGCTGCTGCCGCCTCTTGGCTGCTCCTCCGAGATGGGCTCAGTTTGGGCCCATCTCGGAGGAGCAGCTGCGGTGGGCGGGGAGGGGGCGGCGGCGGCCTCGCCAGATCCAGGATGGGGCGGCTCGCCATGCTCCCCGGCGCCGTTTCCCCCCTCCCCCCGCTTCAATTTTTTGAGGGAGCGGGGGAAGAAGGTGGAAATGCTGGGGTCCCCCGCCAGGGCGGGAGGGTTGGGAAGCCTACGTGTGTCCCAGAGTTGTGGGAGATACGCCGCGAAGCAGTGTCATCCTGAGCCTGTACGCCGGCCAGCAAATGTGGCTTCATCTCCTACATCTGTGCTGGAAGCACAGACGAAACGTGGAGCCTCGCTGGGTGGGGTGCCATGTTCACGCTTGCGTGCAGGCTCGGGCATGGGGGGCGCAGAGGCAGCAAAGCCTTACATGGGGCACTGGCTTTCTGTCAGCACCCTAGCACCACTGCTGATTCCCCTCAGAGTGTAGTGGGCACTGGTGCAAAATGGTGGCTGCAGGAGGTGGAGCCAGCCACAAAATGGCGACCAGAGCTCACTTTGTGGATCTCTACAAGACTCCCTCTAGAAGAAGAAGACTTCAGATTTATACCCTGCTGTTCTCTCTGAATCACTCAGAGCGGCTTACAGTCTCCTATATCTTCTCCCCCCACAACAGACACCCTGTGAGGTGGGTGGGGCTGAGAGGGGGAGCCAGCCACAAAATGGCGGCCAGAGCTTACTGTATGGATCTCCACAAGATCCTTCTAGAAGAAGACTGCAGATTTATGCCCCGCCTTTCTCTCTGAATCAGAGACTCAGAGCAGCTTACAATCTCCTATATCTTGTCCCCCCACAACAGACACTCTGTGAGGTGAGTGGGGCTGAGAGGGGGAGCCAGCCACAAAATGGTGGCCAGAGCTTACTGTATGGATCTCCACAAGACTCCCTCTAGAAGAAGACTGCAGATTTATACCCCGCTCTTCTCTCTGAATCAGAGACTCGGAGCGGCTAACAATCTCCTATACCTTCTCCCCCCACGACAGCCATCCTGTGAGGTGGGTGGAGCTGAGAGGGGGAGCCAGCCACAAAATGGCGGCCAGAGCTTACTTTATGGATCTCCACAAGACTCCCTCTAGAAGAAGATTGCAGATTTATGCCCCGCCCTTCTCTCTGAATCAGAGATTCAGAGCGGCTTACAATCTCCTATATCTTCTCCCCCCACAACAGACACCCTGTGAGGTGAGTGGGGCCGAGAGGGCTCTCACAGCAGCTGCCCTTTCAAGGACAACACTGCGAGAGCTCTGGCTGACCCAAGGCCATTCCAGCAGCTGCAAGTGGAGGAGTGGGGGAATCAAACCCGGTTCTCCCAGATAAGAGTCTGCGAACTTAACCACTGCACCAAACTGGCTCTTCCAGATAAGAGTCCACGCACTTAACCACTACACCAAACTGGCTCTACCCGCCTTCAAGCAGGTTGTCTGAAGACTTTGAACCGGCGGAAGTTTCCAGACATACTTCAAGGCCCAAGAGCAGAATAAAAAGATATGAATGCAGCAATAAAAGTTATGAATGGCAGGTGCGAGGTCTGAATCTGACAGCAAGGGTCATAGATTCCTATGCTGGATAGAATTAGTAGAAAGTGCTTTGGGCCATCCTTATCGCTTCAGGGAACGAAGGACACGGCTTTGACTCATGCGCCGCTTGGGGCTTTCCACTCGCCTTGTATTCGAGCGCCTCTTCCTTGTTTTTGACTTACGTTTAGCCGCCTGCATCCCAAGTACATGACACTTTGCATAATCCAAAAGAAGTTTAGAAGCCCAATTGCAAACGTGGGAGGATTAAAAAGAGACGGGAGAAGGGAAAAGAGGAGGAATGGGGGTACGACAGGATGATGGGTGTTGTGGTTACCGAGACATCAGCGTTGTTGGATTCTCTAGGCCAGGGGTGTCAAACATGCGGCCGGGGGGGCCGAATCAGGCCCCTGGAGGGTTTCTTTCAGGCCCTCGAGCAACTGGCTGTCATCTGCTTCCTTCTGCCTCTCTCTTGCTTCCTTCTGCATCACAGCTTGTTTTTTAAGACTTGTTCAGTCATGCAGGAACTACCAAGCAGGTCCTATTTTCTTCATTGGCTGAGGCTCCTCTCTTGGGGAGGAAGGGGGGGTAGGAATAGCTTGCTTTGCCAAGCTCTCTCAATCACACCGCAGAGCTACTGAGCCAAACCTCTCTTCCTTCTATTGGCTGAGGTTCCTCCCCCTCCTAGCGCCCTGGGGAAGGAGGGAAAGAGCCAGAGCTGCCTTTGTTCACTTCCCTGGATCCCGTGGGAGAGATACAAAGAAAGCACCTTTAAGACCACTGAGTGTTAATGTTTTCAGGATGTTTTATTTTTATTTTTTTCCAAAAAAACCTTTAATTCTGATTGTCTGTGTCCTTTATAAAGTTTATATCTCTGCTACCTAATCTTAAATAGGTACACACACGGCCCAACCTACCATGGCCTGGCCCAACAAGGTCTCATTTATGTCAGATCCAGCTCTCGTAACAAATGAACATATGAAGCTGCCTTCTACTGAATCAGACTCTTGGTCCATCTAAGTCAGTCTTGCCTACTCAGACTGGCAGCCGCTCTCCAGGGTCTCCAGCTGAGGTTTTTCACACCTATTTGCCTGGACCCTTTTGAGTTGGAGATGCCAGGGATTGAACCTGGGACCTTCTGCTTACCAAGCAGATGCTCTACCACTGAGCCGCCGTCCCTCCCCTGCTCTCCAGGGTCTCAAGCTGAGGTTTTTCACGCATACTTGCCTGGACCCTTTTTAGTTGGAGATGCCGGGGATTGAACCTGGGACCTTCTGCTTACCAAGCAGATGCTCTGCCACTGAGCCACCGTCCCTCCCCTGCTCTCCAGGGTCTCAAGCTGAGGCTTTTCACACCTACTTGCCTGGACCCTTTTTAGTTGGAGATGCCGGGGATTGAACCTGGGACCTCCTGCTTCCCAAGCAGATGCTCTGCCACTGAGCTACCGTCCCTCCCCTGCTCTCCAGGGTCTCAAGCTGAGGTTTTTCACGCCTACTTGCCTGGACCCTTTTTCGTAGGAGATGCTGGGGATTGAACCTGGGACCTTCTGCTTACCAAGCAGATGCTCTACCCCTGAGCCATCGTCCCTCCCCTGCTCTCCAGGGTCTCAAGCTGAGGATTTTCACGCCTACTTGCCTGGACCCTTTTTAGTTGGAGATGCCAGGGATTGAACCTGGGACCTTCTGCTTCCCAAGCAGATGCACCACCACTGAGCCACCGTCAGTTTGACACCTCTACTCTAGGCACAGGTAGCTCTTTGGTTGGCTCTGGGCAAATGTTTCCAGACATCATCTGGTTTCTTTTACATGTTGTAAAGATGTGGGAAATGGAAGTAGGTGAGGAAATCTGCAGGAATCGATGGTGGCCCAGAATTAGGACAGCCATCTCCCACTTGGAAAATCCCTGGAGGTTTTTTTTTTGGGGGGGGGGGGTGGAGTTTGGAGAGGGTGGAACATAGAGGGGAGGGAGCTCGTCAGGGTATAATAGAGTCCACCTCCAAAGCAGCCATTTTCTTCAGGGGAGATTATCTCTGTTGTCCGGAAATCAGCTTTAATCTTGAAAGATCTCAGGCTACCAGCGAGACCAGAGGTGCCAAACATAGAATCATAGAGTTGGAAGGGACCTCCAGGGTCATCTAGTCCAACCCCCTGCACAATGCAAGAAACTCACAAACACCTCCCCCTAAATTCACAGGATCTTCATTGCTGTCAGATGGCTATCCAGCCTCTGTTTAGGAACCTCCAAGGAAGGAGAGCCCACCACCTCCCAAGGAGGAAGCCTGTTCCACTGAGGAACCGCTCTAACGGTCAGGAAGTTCTTCCTCGTGTCGAGCCTGAAACTCTTTTGATTTAATTTCAACCCATTAGTTCTGGTCCTGCCTTCTAGGGCCACAGAAAACAATTCCACACCCTCCTCTATAGGACAGCCCTTCAAGGACTTGAAGGTGGTGATCCTATCGCCTCTCAGCCGCCTCCTCCCCAGGCTAAACATCCCCAGCTCTTTCAACCTTTCCTCATAGGACTTGGTCTCCAGAGCCCTCACCATCTTCGTTGCCCCCCTCTGGACCCGTTCCAGCTTGTCTATATCCTTTTTAAAATGTGGTGCCCAAAACTGAACACAATACTCCACGCGAGGTCTTACCAGATCAGAGTAAAGCGATACCATCACATCACGTGATCTGGACACTAGACTTCTGTTGATACAGCGCAAAATTGCATTTGCCTTTTTAGCCACCACATCACACTGTTGACACATGTTGAAACATGCAGCACAGGAGTCAAATCAGGCCCCCGGAGAGCTTCTATCAGGCCCCCGAGCAACTGGCTGTCATCTGCTTCCTTCTGTCTCTCTCTTCCTTCCTTCTGCATCACAGCTTGCTTTGCCAGGCTTGCTCAACTGCACAGGAGCTACAGAGCAAAGCCTGTTTTTCCAATTAGATGAGGCTCCTCCCTTGGGAATTACCACAGGAAGAGAACTGGCTGAGAGGAACAAGAAACTCCCAAGGGCTGGGGGGGGGGGGGTGGAGGTCACAAGAGACAGTGCAAAGGAGTCATCTCACACAGGAAAGATGTTACTGCTGCAAGGTATGGTTGTGGTTAGACAAAGTGTGGCGTCATGGTTTGAATATCAGACTACAATCTGGGTAGACCCAGGTTCGAATCCCTACTTTGACATGGAAGCTTGATGGGAGACCTTGACCAATTCCCCGCTAGCCTTGTCCCAGTCTCACACTCCTCCTCTCCACGGGGCTCCCGTCCGATTTTGCTCAAGCTGCTGCGAGGCTGCAACTCGCTCCGCCTCCTTCCTGTGGCAAGCGAGGTCCTCTGAAAACCGATTTCTGCTTGCAGCAGGAAAGAGGCGGAGCGAGTTGCAGCCTCGCAGCAGCTTATGTGAAATCAGACTGAAGCCTCGCAGAGAAGAGAAGAGAAGAAGAAGATATTGGATTTATATCCCGCCCTCCACTCCGAAGAGTCTCAGAGCGGCTCACAATCTCCTTTCCCTTCCTCCCCCACAACAGACACCCTGTGAGGTAGATGAAGATATTGGATTTATATCCCGCCCTCCACTCTGAAGAGTCTCAGAGTGGCTCACAAACTCCTTTACCTTCCTCCCCCACAACAAACACCCTGTGAGGTAGATGAAGATATTGGATTTATATCCCGCCCTCCACTCTGAAGAGTCTCAGAGTGGCTCACAATCTCCTTTACCTTCCTCCCCCACAACAGACACCCTGTGAGGTAGATGAAGACATTGGATTTATATCCCACCCTCCACTCTGAAGAGTCTCAGAGTGGCTCACAATCTCCTTTCCCTTCCCCCCCCCCCCACAACAGACACCCTGTGAGGTAGATGAAGACATTGGATTTATATCCCGCCCTCCATTCCGAAGAGTCTCAGAGCGGCTCACAATCTCCTTTCCCTTCCCCCCCCCACAACAGACACCCTGTGAGGTAGATGAACATATTGAATTTATATCCCGCCCTCCACTCCGAAGAGTCTCAGAGTGGCTCACAATCTCCTTTACCTTCCTCCCCCACAACAGACACCCTGTGAGGTAGATGAAGATATTGGATTTATATCCCGCCCTCCACTCCAAAGAGTCTCAGAGCGGCTCACAATCTCCTTTCCCTTCCCCCCCTCCCCACAACAGATACCCTGTGAGGTAGATGAAAATATTGGATTTATATCCCGCCCTCCACTCCAAAGAGTCTCAGAGCTGCTCACAATCTCCTTTCCCTTCCTCCCCCACAACAGGCACCCTGTGACGTAGATGAAGATATTGGATTTATATCCCGCCCTCCACTCCGAAGAGTCTCAGAGTGCCTCACAATCTCCTTTCCCTTCCTCCCCCACAACAGACACCCTGTGAGGTAGATGAAGATATTGGATTTATATCCTGCCCTCCACTCCGAAGAGTCTCAGGGCGGCTCACAATCTCCTTTCCCTTCCTCCCCCACAACAGACACCCTGTGAGGTAGGTGGGGCTGAGAGGGCTCTCACAGCAGCTGCCCTTTCAAGGACAACCTCTGCCAGAGCTCTGGCTGACCCAAGGCCATGCTAGCAGGTGCAAGTGGAGGAGTGGGAAATCAAACCCTGTTCTCCCAGGTAAGAGTCCGCACACTTAACCACTACACCAAACTGGAGCGTGAGACCAGGACAAGGCTTGTGGGGAATTGGTCCTTGTGTCAATCACATTCTCTCAAGCCTAACCTACCTCCCAGGGTTCTTGTGAATATTCAAACCAGAGGAAAGGAGAACAATGTACTCCACTTCAGGTCCCCGTTGGAAAGAAAGGCTGGGTACCAATGAAGGTAATACATCCATAAATCATGGAGGATCGAACTGGCAGTGGAGATTGACGGGACGCATTGGATGGAGCCTCCAGCTTTACTGTGCCCGGGGATGGAATTCTAGCAGGAGCTCCTTTGCATATTAGGCCACACACCCCTGATGTAGCCAGTCCTCAAGAGATTACAAAAAGAGCATTGTAAGCTCTCAGAGGATTGGCTGCATTGGGGAGGTGTGGCCTAATATGCAGAGGAGCTCCTGCTAGAATTTCATCCCTGACTGTGCCTCTGAACGATATGCGTTGGGAAGGGCTATTATGGCCTGCTTGTGGGCAACCCAGAAGCATCCTGCTGACCACTGTCAGAAGATCACTGATGGGCCAGAGCAGGGGTGTCCAAGCTGTGGCTCGGGAGCCACATGTGGCTCTTTAGCACATACTGTGTGGCTCTCAAAGCCCAGCTTGGAGAAGATATTTGTCTCTTTAAACCACTTCTCCAAGCCAAGCTGGCTGGCAGCTTGGAAAATGCATTTAAAATGGCTTTCTTTCCACCTCCACCTCCTTACCCCATTCCCTATTTGGCTTCCTTCCTTCCTTCCTTCCTTCCTTCCTTCCTTCCTTCCTTCCTTCCTTCCTTCCTTCCTTCCTTCCTTCCTTCCCTCCTTCCTTCCTTCCTTCCCCCCTCCTCCCTCCTTCCTTCCTTCCTTCCCTCCCTCCTTTCTTTCCTTCCTTCCTTCCTTCCTCCTCCCTCCCTCCCTTCCTTCCTTCCTTCCTTCCTTCCTTCCTTCTTCCTTCCTTCCTTCCTTCCTCCCTCCTTTCTTTCCTTCCTTCCTTCCTCCCTCCCTCCCTCCCTCCCTCCCTTCCTTCCTTCCTTCCTTCCTTCCTTCCTTCCTTCCTTCCTTCTCTCAAACAACTGATGTTCAAGTGCGGCTCTCAAACATCTGACATTTCTTCTATGTGGCTCTTACATTAAGCAAGTTTGGCCACCCCTGGCCAGAGCCTTCTGCTCGATTGAGCCGGGCTCCACAGCGGGATGGTAGAAGAGCAGATAAAGGTGGAAGATTGGAGAACTCTGTGTGTGTGGAAAGCAAGAGTGCGCACAGGTGTTAGGAAAGGAACTGTCTAGCAATTCTGAACTATATTAGGATTTTGGTATTCAGCTCTTGCTTATCTTTCAGACTGCCTATCCCTGGAATAGCAGCTTTCAAATTTGCAACTCCAATCTGAATATTCATATACTCTTAATGAATATTCAAACTCGCAAGTGCAGTTAAACCTCCACCATCTGAATTAGAATATATATTCTTTTTTAAAAGTGTGCAGGCCTGTTTGAATTAGATTTAAATTGCATTCGGTGAATTAAAATTAACAAGAGTTGATAATGTATTGCTTTTGCTAATTAATTTTAATGAGCGTACACCGATCACAAGAAGCACTTTGGCAGAACTGAAAAGGAAACGGGAAGGAACTTCACTGTGAAAACAGGCCTATAAATTTCATCCTTAACGAGGTGTTGAATGGTTTGGAATGGTCTTTGTAACTCTGTGCTCGAGAAACACAATAACATCTGGTGGATCGACCGGACGAACCTGAGTTCTAGAGTTGCCGACTTCCAGGTGGGCACAACCAAGAGGGATGATATAGGGTTGAAAGAAATACCTGGAGACTTCAGGGGTGGATCCAAGAGAGGGCGGGGTTTGGAGAAGGGGAGGGGCCTGAGCAGGGTACAATGCCACAGAGTCCACCCTTCAAAGCAGTCATTTTATCTAAGGGTAATACAATACAGTCAGTCCTAAGGGAAATCAACCCTGACTGTTCCCTGGAAGGTCAGAGGCTGAAGCTGAAGCGCCAATACTTTGGCCACCAAATGAGAAGGGAGCACTCCCTGGAGAAGACCCTGATGCTGGGAAAGACATCACCCTGCCAACAAAAGTCCGTATAGTCAAAGCAATGGTATTGTCAGTAGTAACGTATGGCTGTGAGAGTTGGACCATAAGGAAGGCGAAGCGCAGAAGAATAGATGCTTTCGAGCTGTGGTGCTGGAGAAGACTCTTGAGAGTCTCTTGGACTGCAAGAAGATCCAATCAGCCAGTCCTAAGGGAAATCAACCCAGACTGTTCCCTGAAAGGACAGATGATGAAGCTGAAGCTCCAATACTTTAGCCACCAAAGGAGAAGGGAGCCCTCCCTGGAGAAGACCCTGATGCTGGGGAAGACAGAAGGCAAGAGAAGAAGGGGATGGCAAAAGAGGAGATGGCTGGACAGCATTACTGATGTAACCAACACGAATTTGAGCAGACTTTGGAGGATGGTGGAAGACAGGAGGGCCTGGTGTGACTTGGTCCACGGGGTCGCAAAGAGTCGGACTCGACTGTGCAACTGAACAACAACAAAATACAATATAAGTAACTGGTACTGATGTACAAATGGAAAATATACAAAAATTGCCAGTCAACAATAAAGATATTCACACTTTCAATGTGTGTAAATGCATTTGATTTAGTGCAAATAATGACAAATAATAATACAAAGGAGCAGTAAGGTATCTGTACTCCCCCAACTCGTGCACTATGAAATTTCACATAGAACACAGCCTTAATAAAGTCCGTAGCTAAGTGCTGTAGGGTGGAGTCGTTAGTAGTTCTGTTCGTGATGTCATCATGGAGGGAATGAGGAACCGTATAGAAAGGAATCCTCGCGGTTTTGTTTGTCCGGTTCTTCGTCAGCCTCTTCTCTCACCGTTCTTCGGAGCCACAGTAACTTTGTTCAAACACAGTAACTTTGTTTCAAACATGTATCAACGCATGTCAGCAGCAGAGTTTTAGAGCATGCGTTGATCCGTTATTGAAACAAAGTTACTGTGACCCCGAAGAACGGTGAGAGAAGAGGCTGACGAAGAACTGGACAAGTGAAACCATGAGGATTCCTTTCTATACGGTTCCTTATTATCTCCATGACAACATCACAAGCAGAACTACTAAGGACTCCACCCTACAGCACTTAGCTACGGACTTTATTAAGGCTGTACTCTATGGGCGTTTTCGCACTCACCTTCAAGTGGTGCGACCACCCTCCTCACGCCGGCGGATCTGCAGGGATTTCGCACCAGAAGCGCCGGCGCACCCAAAAGAGCCGGCGACTTCCGTCGCGAAACCAGCTCAAACGTTTTCCTGCTTCTTGGCGGTTTCCGTTTGAGCTGGTTTCGCGACGGAAGTCGCCGGCTCTTTTGGGTGCGCCGGCGCTTCTGGTGCGAAATCCCTGCAGATCCGCCGGCGTGAGGAGGGTGGTCGCACCACTTGAAGGTGAGTGCGAAAACGGCCTATATGAAATTTCATAGTGCACGAGTTGGGGGAGTACAGATACCTTTCTGTTCCTTTTGTATTATTATTTGTCATTATTTGCACTAAATCAAATGCATGTACACAGACTGAAAGTGTGAATATCTTTATTGGTGACCGGTGCTTTTTGTATATTTTCCATTTTATCCAGGGGAGCTGATCTCTGCCAGCTGGGGATCCACTGTATAAGTGGGAGATCTCCAGACCCCACCTTGAGGCTGGCAACCCTAGGAGCTAGATTTGAGTCCATTAGTACCTTAGAGGTCAACAAGTTTTTCAGGGTGTAAGTTTTCAAGAGGCCAAGCTTCCATTCTCTAAAAATCCTATCCACAACCCTCCCACCTAGGAACTCTACGCAAAACGCTTAACAAGGATCTGTCACTTTTAGGGTTGCCAGGTCCAGTTCAAGAAATATCTGGGGACTTTGGGGGTGGAGCCAGGAGACTTTGAGGGTGGAGCTAGGAGCAAGGTTGCGTCAAGCATAATTGAACTCCAAAGGGAGCTCTGGCCGTCACTTTTAAATGTCTTCCCTCTATTGGAAATAATGAAGGACGGGCATCTTCTTTTGGGGCTCACAGAATTGGATCCCCTGGTCCAAACTTTTTGAAACTTGGAGGGCCTTTTGAGGAGAGGCGCAGGCTGCTATGCAGCAAATTTGGTGCCCCTAACTCAGAAAACAGCCCCCCAAAGCCCCAGATACCCAGCCAATTGTCCATTATGCCCTATTCAATTGGAATCGGGTCTCCATAGGGAATAGCGGGGTGCCCAGCAGACATTTCCCTCCCTCCCCCCGCTTTCTGATGACCTGAAATGTGGGGAGGGCCTCCAAACCAGGGGATCTCCTCCCCCCAAATGGGGATTGGCAACCCTAGTCACTTTTATGGTGTACTTGTGAACTTTCAGAGGATTCTAACCGGCAGCAGTGGATAAAGTTTTGTTCTGATCTCTCCAAGAAGCTCTTATTATGCATTCTCTGCATCCGCTTTAATATTTTGGGCTCCTTCCACTGGGGAACTCGGAGCACAGCTCCACAACCAATTTAAAGCATCTGCAATGCAGTTAAGCTCTCGTGACATTCCCCGAAGGAGTACTGGGAATTGTAGTTGTTTTTTTTTTCCTCCCCTCCAAGGCTCAGAGAATTATTCATTGAGGATTTTTCAGCTTTTTCAGAGAACGATTAATTCCGAGGGCCCCTGGGTCGGTGCAGCGGCAGTCAAATCATTTGAAAAATGGCTTTCGTTTTTTTGCGATGGACATGTCCTTTTGCGTGTGCGTGGGCTTGTATAAAGTGCAGTCAACGTAGGGTCGCCAGTCCCCAGGTGGGGAGAAAACAAGCCCTAAGGCATCCACGAAAGACCAGCCTCAATTATGAAAATATAAAGTTTATCAAACATTAGAACATAAGAGAAGCCCTGTTGGATCAGGCCAATGGCCCATTCAGTCCAACACTCTGAGTCACATAAGAACATAAGAGAAGCCCTGTTGGATCAGGCCAGTGGCCCATCCAGTCCAACACTCTGTGTCACATAAGAACATAAGAGAAGCCCTGTTGGATCAGGCCAATGGCCCATCCAGTCCAACACTCTGTGTCACATAAGAACATAAGAGAAGCCCTGTTGGATCAGGCCAGTGGCCCATCCAGTCCAACACTCTGTATCACATAAGAACATAAGAGAAGCCATGTTGGATCAGGCCAATGGCCCATTCAGTCCAACACTCTGAGTCACATAAGAACATAAGAGAAGCCATGTTGGATCAGGCCAATGGCCCATCCAGTCCAACACTCTGTATCACATAAGAACATAAGAGAAGCCCTGTTGGATCAGGCCAATGGCCCATTCAGTCCAACACTCTGAGTCACATAAGAACATAAGAGAAGCCATGTTGGATCAGGCCAATGGCCCATCCAGTCCAACACTCTGTATCACATAAGAACATAAGAGAAGCCATGTTGGATCAGGTCAATGGCCCATCCAGACCAACACTCTGTATCACATAAGAACATAAGAGAAGCCATGTTGGATCAGGCCAATGGCCCATCCAGTCCAACACTCTGTATCACATAAGAACATAAGAGAAGCCATGTTGGATCAGGCCAATGGCCCATCCAGTCCAACACTCTGTATCACATAACAGAAGCCATGTTGGATCAGGCCAATGGCCCATCCAGACCAACACTCTGTGTCACACAGTGGCCAAAAAAAATTATATATATATAAATACACACACACACACACTGTGGCTAATAGCCATTGATGGACCTCTGCTCCATATTTTTATCTAACCCCCTCTTGAAGCTGGCTATGCTTGTAGCCGCCGCCACCTCCTGTGGCAGTGAATTCCACATGTTAATCACCCTTTGGGTGAAGAAGTACTTCCTTTTATCCGTTTTAACCCAACTGCTCAGCAATTTTATTGAATGCCCATGAGTTCTTGTATTGTGAGAAAGGAAGAAAAGGACTTCTTTCTGCATTTTCTCCATCCCATGCATAATCTTGTAAACTTCTATCATGTCACCCCACAGTCGACATTTCTCCAAGCCAAAGAGCCCCAAAGCGTTTTAACCTTTTTGCATAGGGAAAGTGTTCCAACCCTTTAATCATTCTCGTTGCCCTTTTCTGGACTTTTCCCAGTGCTATAACATCCTTTTTGAGATGCGGTGTCCAGAACTGCACACAGTATTCCAAATGAGACCGCACCATCGATTTATACAGGGGCATTATGATTCCTGCTGATTTGTTTTCAATTCCCTTCCTAATAATCCCTAGCATGGCGTTGGCCTTTTTCATTGCAATCGCACACCGTCTTGACATTTCAGTGAGTTATCTACCATGAAGTAGAAGTGCAAAAAAATCACCCGGAAACCCAATGTCCTTTCAATTCATAATAGACGTTCATAGCCTTTATGGTGGCGATCCGGGAAAGAAGCTGGCAGAGACGTGAACGGAGAGTCCGACGCTCCAGAGGTCTCTTTCAACACGTGCAGGGACGACATCTGAGCTTTGTGCCTCCTGTAAGTGTTTGAACTTGAGCTTTGTGCCTCAACATGTTTGAATGTATTTTGAAGGTATGTATGACTGCTTTTGCAAGCCTTAACAATTTTATGTCTGAAATTGCTGGTGATTTTAAAATATTGCTGCTTTGCAGCTTGTAAAAGCCTTCGGTGAAACAGGGCAATACGCGCCTTCCTGTTGCGTTCTCGTGCTGGGCTGCCAATTGTCCCTACGCCGGCATGTGTTGAAAGAAACCTCTGGCGTGTCGAACTCTCCCTTCACGGCTTTGCCAACTTCTTTCCCGGACCTCCACCATAAAGACTATGAACGTCTTATCAAAGATTTCAGGTTTTCACGGCTGGTAACATCATTAGGGTTTGTAGAATCTTTCGGGATCAAGTGCCGTGTTCTACTGGAGAAAGTTTTCCTTCCAGACGTTTCGTTCTCAGCTGCGGAGAACATCCTCAGTGGCGTTGCAGCCGGAGCAGGCGCTCCGGACAGACTATAAATTGCAGAAAGTCTCAGAACAACCAGCAAATTCCACAGAACAATCAGCACAGTCAACAACCATCTTCCTTATCTTCAAACCCCTTCCAACCTTCCCAGTGTCAGAACTTGTATCTTTACTGCTGGTTCCCTATAATGTGACCAATGCTGTATTGTGCTTTTACTGTGGCTTAGAGCTGCTTTGTTACTGAACCAAACCGACTCCATGTTGTAACCCTTGCTTGACCCAAAGTGCTTGAATAGTAATTAACCTTGCCCCACTGGTATCCAAAATATTTGGGGCTGTAGAATGAGTTATGTTATGTCTCTGCACATTCTCACACTGGGACCCTTTGAAGCCGAACAGCATGGCCTTCGGAGTAGGGAGGCATCCTCTCTACTGATAGTGATGGTGAGAAGACAGATGTGCCTGTAACGGTGTGAATTGTGGCTTTGTGAGATGTTTGCTTTACGTGTATAAAATTGAGCTGGTGCTGGCTCTCGCCATCACTGTTATCTTGCCTCTTCCAGTGCTTAGTTCTCTCTAATAAAATCCTAACTTTGTAACCAAGTATGGGATCCGTTTGAAGTTCTTAAGTTCTGACACCCAGCAATTAACACAGAACAATGGTCACATTCAACAGCCAGTTTCCTTATCACTACCCTTCCAAGAAGCCCCACCAAACAATGGGCACATCCACAAACCAATTGTCCTTTCGTCACACCCCCTCCAGCCTACAAATAGCAGCTCTCCAGCAGCCCTGGCCCCACTCAATGCACAGCAGCCAAGAAGGTCAGAGCGCCTGCTCCGGCTGCAACGCCACCGAGGATGTTCTCCGCAGCTGAGAACGAAACGTCTGGAAGGAAAACTTTCTCCAGTAGAACACAGCACTTGAGCCCGAAAGATTCTACAAACCCTAACTATGAACGTCTATTATGAATTGAAAGGACATTGGGTTTCCGGGTGATTTTTTTGCACTTTTGCTTAAACTGTTCGATAAACTTTATATTTTCATAACTGAGGCTGGTCTTTCGTGGACGCCTTCGGGCCCGTTTTCTCTTTTCCTTTCCACGCTACTCTTTGTGTTGCTGCAATCCCCAGGTGGGAACAGGGGATCCCCCCCCCCCCGTTTTGGAGGCCCTCCCCCCGTTTCAGGGTCATCAGAAAGCAGGAGGGGGGAGGGAAATGTCTGCTGGGCACTCCATTGTTCCCTATGGAGACCGATTCCCTTAAGGTCTAATGGAAAATGAGTGTAGTTACACTAAATGTCTGCTGTCCCTAATGTTTTAAATGTTTTAAATGGTTTAATGTTTTAAATTGTTTAATGTTTAAAATTGAAATCTATTATTATTCTAATTGTTTTTATGCTTAAATGTTATTTATGTCAGATTTCTGTGAGCCGCCCTGAGCCACTTGTTGGGAAGGGTGGGATATAAATCATAAAATAAATAAAATTGATCTGTGAGTATCTAGGACTCTGGGGGTGGCTGTTCTTTGAGAGAAAGGCACCATATTTTCAGCACAGCATCTGAGGCCTCTTCTCAAAGAATCCTTCGAAAGGATTGGACCAGCGGTTCCAGTTCTATGAGCCGCCAAAGAAGGTGCCCCTATCCTTCATTATTTCTAATGGAGGGAAGGCGCACAGTTCCTTTAAATGTGATGGCCAGAACTCCCTTTGGAGTTCAATCATAATTGTCACATCTTTGCTTCTGGCTCCGCCCCCAAAGTCTCCTGGTTCCACCCCCGAAGTCCCCAGATATTTCTTGAATTAGACTTGGCAACCCTAAGTCAACCTAACAGCAACCCCACAGGGTTCTCAAGGAACGTGATTAAGCAGAGGTGGCCTGCCACTGCCTTCCTTTGGAGAACCTTCCATAAGAACATAAGAGAAGCCATGTTGGGTCATGCCAATGGCCCCTCTAGTCCAACACTCTGTGTCACACAGTAGCCAAAAAACCCAGGTGCCATCAGGAGGTCCACCAGTGGGGCCAGGACACGAGAAGCTCTCCCACTGTTGCCCCTCCCAAGCAACAAGAATACAGAGCATCACTTCCCCAGACATAAGAACATAAGAGAAGCCATGTTGGATCAGGCCGATGGCCCATCCAGTCCAACACTCTGTGTCACACAGTGGCCAAAAAACCCAGGTGCCATCAGGAGGTCCATCAGTGGGACCAGGACACGAGAAGCTCTCCCACTGTTGGCCCTCCCAAGCAACAAGAATACAGGGCATCACTTCCCCAGACATAAGAGAAGCCATGTTGGATCAGGCTGATGGCCCATTCAGTCCAACACTCTGTGTCACACAGTGGCCAAAAAACCCAGGTTTCATCAGGAGGTCCATCAGTGCAGCCAGGACACTAGAAGCCCTCACACTGTGCCCCCCCCCCCTAACCACCAAGAAGACAGAGCATCACTGCCCCAGACATAATGTTCTATCTATCCCTTGTGGCTAATAACCACTGACTTTTTAAGACTCAGAGTCCCTTTACTTATCCAGATTTGGGTGGGTGGGTAGCTTATTTGGAGTTAGGGTGAAGGGGTTCTGCTGGGGGTGGGGGGTTGCCAATTTGCCTATATCTAACTTTCGTGAGTGGACTTTTAAAAGTGTGTGTCCTTTTACTTTTCCTGATTTGGGTGGCTTGGATTTCTTGGGGTCAGGGTGAAGGTTTTTTTGGGGGGAGGGGTTGGTTAAGTTTCTGTATTGTTAAAAGTCAAGTTTTTTACTGTTTTAAAAGGATTCTGTGTTTGATTTGTTGCTGCTGTGTTGTGCTGCTATTGTTCCTTTTCTCTTCTGGTTCTGGGGTGGGGGGGGCTGTTTGGCCTAATTTTTATTGTTAAAACGTTCAGTTTTTTAACAGTTGAGTTTGTTGACCTTTTCTCGGATTTGTTTGGATCTGTTGCTTTTGATTTTGCATCCTGTCCTGTTCCTGGTTCTGGTTTTTTTGGGGTGTGTATGTATGTGTGTTAAAAGTTTTCTTTCTGTCACGTTTTAGTTTTTTTAAATTGCCTCTGGTCGGTGTGAGGGGATTGGTGTGTGGGCTGTGTGGGGTGGGTCACTTTCATGTTTTTATAGAGCTATTTTTGGAGTCTGAGGGTTCCATGCAGTTTTGGGGGCTCTCCCTCAACCCCCCTGCCCCCCAGTAGCCTCTGATTATACCCTATTTGATATCGAGTTCAATGGCCCATAGGATATAATGGTGGGATAGGGGCACCCTCTTTGGGTTCCCCTGGAATGGGAACCCCAGCCCAATCTTTTTGGGACTTGGGGGGTTTGTAGGGGAGAGTCCCCTGCAGGTCCCCTGCAGATTTGGGGGCTCTCCCTCAAACCCCCTCCCCTCCAGGCAGCTTCCAATATACCCTATTTTGCCATTGATTTCAATGGCTCATAGAGTATAATGGTGGGATAGGGGTATCCTTTTTGGGTTCCCCTAGAATGGGAACCTCTGGCCCAATCTTTTTGAGACTTGGGGGGTTCGTAGGGGAGAGTCCCCTGCAAATTTGGGAGCTCTCCCTCAAACCCCCTCCCTTCCAGGCAGCTTCCAATATTCCCTCTTTTGCCATTGATTTCAATGGCCCATGGGGTATAATTGGGCCGTGCATTCGGAAATAGCTGTATATCTCCCAAATATACGGCTATTCCGAATACCGAATATACGGTATTCTCAATATTTTGGCCCCGTATATTCCAAATCCGATTAATTCTAAAAAAAAATTTTGCACACCCCTAGTGCCCAGCAGACATTTCCCTCCCCTCTCGCTTTCTGATGACCCTAAAGCGGGGGGAGGGCCTCCAAACCAGGGGATCCCCTGCCGCCACCTGGGGATTGGCAACCTTATGGGTCTGATTCAGCGTAAGGCAGCTTAAGTGGGAAAATGGCAGCCCTCAGATTGGGAAATTCACCACCATGTCATTTTCTCCCTTAGTTACTCGAAGCCTGGGAAAGAAAGGCAAAGATAAATCCTCCGTTTCACCGGTATTTCAGCTCTTAGCGTTTGCTTGCCCTCGTTTATATGATTTGTGCTCTACGGCTAAGATTGTCCTTATTTGTTTGTTAAATTGTTTCTAGGCTGCCTTTCCCCAGAAGAAGTGAACTCAAGGTGGCTTACAATCACAGTCTGCGTAAACAATAGAGACAATAAAAATGGCTGAATAAAATTCAATAATGGCTCAATAACAATTAAAGAGCCGGCAGTCTAAAACCAACAGTGGATAACTGACGGTTCTCTATGGATGGCTTGTGTAGGTGGAACTAAGGTTGCCAAGTCCCCCACAAGCCTCCGGTGGTACCATAGAGCTTTCCCTCCCAAATTGCTAGAGTGTCTGGGAAAACCATAGAGTTTCCCCGGAAGCTCCTAGAGTGGCTGGCACGATGACGTCACTGCAAGTGTCATCATAGCACTGGCGACATTGGAAGAGGATCCAACATTGAGACGGCAGGCTGAGAACCTCTGGGGCAGGGGAAACCTCTGGGGCAGTGGTTTCCCCAAATTGCTAGAGCATCCTCACATGAAACCGTAGAGTTTCCTGCAAATTCCTAGAGAGCCCCAATGCGATGTGTCTGGTGCGATTCGTCACTTGCAGGTGCCACACACATTGTGCGGCATCGGGACTTCTTTGGGGGTGGGGATCCTCCAGGGGCTTCGGGCCTGCCAAAGCGGGGTTCCTCCGCTCCGGGCGGAACTTGGTAGCCCTGATCCTATCTAGAAGATCAACAAATAGGGCATAGAGACCAAGGCCTTCCCCCGAAGCTTCCTGGAGTTTCAAGAAGATATTGGATTTATATCCCGCCCTCCACTCCGAAGAGTCTCAGAGTGGCTCACAATCTCCTTTCCCTTCCTCCCCCACAACAGACACCCTGTGAGGTAGATGAAGATATTGGATTTATATCCCGCCCTCCATTCCGAAGAGTCTCAGAGCGGCTCACAATCCCCTTTCCCTTCCTCCCCCACAACAGACACTCTGTGAGGTAGGTGGGGCTGAGAGGGCTCTCACAGCAGCTGCCCTTTCAAGGACAATCTCTGCCAGAGTTATGGCTGACCCAAGGCCATTCCAGCAGGTGCAAGTGGAGGAGTGGGGAATCAAACCCGGTTCTCCCAGATAAGAGTCCGCACACTTAACCACTACACCAAACTGGCTCTCTAGATAACTCTTTCAGAGAGAGTTATCTGAACTCTCATCTGGCGAAAAAAGAGGAACTTTTGAGATGAAGATTAGATCCTTTGTCCAGTCGCACACTCACCCAGAGGGAAATTTAGCTTCCAGGAAAGCAAGATGAAAAATGTCAACTTTAGCAAATCAAATTTATAATCTTTTATTTTTAACAACACTCACCGAAGGCGAAGCGGCGACAGCCATTTGCCCGAGACACGGACCAGGAAATCAAATAAACGGAGACCTATAAAGTGAAGTAGTACCAAGCTCTTCCCCAAATGAAGACGCCTCAGCAAAGTGGTTAGGACTTGGGAGCAAACCGCCCGGACCTACTTTGAGCCTCCATTGCAGATGACGAGGGCTGAGTTTTAATTAAACAGAAGCGACGGACAAAATCGGCTTCCGTGTCAGCGTCTCTATTGATCTTTTTTACATTCCATTTGTTAAAACCTTTCTCGGCACCCCCTCCCTTTGCTTTGCAGTGATTTGTTGCAAGTTTTGATGAAAGAGGATAACCAGGTTTGGGGATTTAGGGTTGTCATAGGAACCGTTTCCTGACAGTAACTCCGAGGTTCCCAGTAGACGGTTTTGTCTCCTTTTCATTCTACGCTGGTGATTTTACTGGGGGGGGGGAGACTTCTTCATCCCCTATACAAAAAAAAAAATTCTCTCTGCCCCCACCCACAGCCACAGAAGCATAGCCAATATGATTAAAACCATTATTATTAATTATTATTATTAGTATTACTACAAGAATAACAAGACTGCAGATTTATACCCCACCCAACTCTCTGAATCAGAGACACAGAGTGGCTTACTATCTCCTATCTCTTCTCCCCCCCACAACAGACACCCTGTGAGGTGGGTGGGGCTGAGAGGGCTCTCACAGCATCTGCCCTTTCAAGGACAACTTTGATGTAATGGTAAAGGCCATGCCAGCAGGTGCAAGTGGAGGAGTGGGGAATCAAACCCAGTTCTCCCAGATAAGAAGAAGAAGAAGACTGCAGATTTATATCCTGCCCTTCTCTCTGAATCAGTGACACAGAGCGGCTTACAATCTTTTATATCTTCTCCCCCACAACAGACACCCTGTGAGGTGGGTGGGGCTGAGAGGGCTCTCACAGCAGCTGCCCTTTCAAGGACAACCTCTGCCAAAGCCATGGCTGACCGAAGGCCATTCCAGTAGCTGCAAGGGGAGGAGTGTGGAATCAAACCCAGTTCTCCCAGATTAGAGTCCTTACACCTAAGAAGAAGACTGCAGATTTATACCCCGCCCTTCTCTCTGAATCAGAGACTCAGAGCGGCTTACAATCTCCTATATCTTCTCCCCCACAACAGACACCCTGTGAGGTGGGTGGGGCTGAGAGGGCTCTCACAGCAGCGGTCCTTTCAAGGACAACTCCTGCCATAGCTGTGGCTAACCCAAAGCCATTCCAGCAGCTGTAAGTGGAGGAGTGGGGAATCAAACCCAGTTCTCCCAGATAAGAAGAAGAAGACTGCAGATTTATACCCCGCCCTTCTCTCTAAATCAGTGACACAGAGCAGCTTACAATCTCCTATACCTTTTCCCCCCACAACAGACACCCTGTGAGGTAGGTGGGGCTGAGAGGGCTCTCACAGCAACTGCCCTTTCAAGGACAACTCCTCCAATAGCTATGGCTAACCCAAGGCCATTCCAGCAGGTGCAAGTGGAGGAGTGGGGAATCAAACCCGGTTCACCCAGATAAGAGTCCGTGCCCTTAACCACTACACCAAACTGGCTCAAAGTGCCTTACCATCACCTTCCCTTCCCTCTCCCCACAATAGACACCTTGTGAGGTGGGTGGGGCTGAGAGAGCTCTGCCAGAAGCTGCTGTTTCAAGGAGAACTCCTGCAAGAGCTATGGCTGACCCATTCCAGCAGCTGCAAGTGGAGAAGTGGGGAATCAAAACCTGGCCTTCCCTTCCCTCTCCCCACAACAGGCATCTTGTGAGGTGTGTGGGACTGAGAAAGCTCTGCCAGAAGCTGTCCATTCAAAGACAACTCCTGCGGGAGGTTCATGCAATGCAGCCCTCAGCAGAAACGTCTCACTTCATTTCCCTTATAAAATATTATAAGGAGAGAGGAGGTGGGAAACACGAGCCGCATGGCCTGCTGTTGCCTGGAAACAATAGTTGCGGAGCAGAGAGGCCCTCTGGGCATCGAGATGAGGTATGGCTTGAGTCACACGCTCTGGTCAAGCTAGAAACAAACCCCAATTTGTACAGCGAACCCCCGGTTGGCTCTTCCTGCTTTCCTGTGCTAGGACTCAGAGGACGTTTCCCCGCTACTACAGCCTCTTGGCCACAAGGGGCAGAGCTGCTCAACACAACGTGGCTTGTGAATTCAGACGGGGCAACGGATTACAGTTTGGACACGCTGCAGGGCTTTTTTTGTAGCAGGAACACATCAGGGGTGTCAAACATGCAGTTTGGGGGCCGAATCAGGCCCCTGGAGGGCTCCTATCAGGCCCCCAAGCAACGGGCTGTCATCTGCTTCCTTCTCTCTCTCTCTTGCTTCCTTCCGCGTCACAGCTTGCTTTGCCAGGCTTGCTCAATCGCACAGGAGCTACTGAGCAAAACCTGTTTTCTCCATTGGCTGAGGCTCCTCCCTTGGGGAGGACAGGGGGGGGAGGAATAGCTTGCTTTGCTCTCTCAATCACACAGCAGAGCTACTGAGCCAAACCTCTCTTCCTTCTATTGACTGAGGCTTCCCTCCCCTGGGGAAGGAAGGAAAGAGCCAGAGCTTCCTTTGCCCAGTTCCCTGGATCCCATGGGAGAAATACAAAGAAAGCACCTTTAAGACCAACAAGTGCTAACGTTTTAAGCATGTTTTAAGTTTTTAAAATATATATATTTGTGTTTCTCTGCTACCTAATCTTAAATAGGTACTCACATGACATGGCTCGACCCCTCAAGGTCTCATTTATGTCAGATCCGGCCCTCATAACAAATGAGTTTGACACCCCTGCTTACATATAGGCCACACACCCCTGATACAGCCAATCCTCCTGGAGCTTACAGTAGGCCCTCTACTAAGAGCCCTGTAAGCTCCAGGAGGATTGGCTACATCAGAGAGGTGTGGCCCAGGGGTGGAATTCTAGCAGAAGCACCTTTGCATATTAGGCCACATCCCCCTGATGTAGCCAATCCTCCTGGAGCTTACAGTAGGCCCTGTGCTAAGAGCCCTCTAAGCTCTCGGAAGGTTGGCTACATCAGGGGGGAGTGGCCTAATATGCAAAGAGGTTCCTGCTACAGAAAAAGCCCTGACAAGCTGTGATTTGCAAACACGTTACAGAGTCTATGGTTGGTAACTCCTGGAGCCAGTTTGGCATAGAGAGTAAGAACGTGGACGCTAATCTGGGAGAGCTGGGTTTGATTCCCCACTCCTCCACATGCAGCCGCTGGAGTGACCTTGGGCCCATCACAGTTCTCTCAGAGGTGTTTCTCTCAATATCGGTCCTCAAAAGAGCTCTCTCAGCACCACCCACCTCGGCAGGGTGTCTGTTGTGGGGAGAGGAAGGGAAAGGAAGTTGTAAGCCGCTCTGAGTGAAGGACGGGGTATAGATCCAATATTTTCTTCTTTCTGGAGATTCAGGGGGCAGAGCCTGGGGAGGGTGTGGTTTGGGGAGAGGAAGGACCCCAGCAAGGTACAATGTCATGGAGTCCAAAGCAGCTGTTTCCTCCAGGGGAACTGGTCTCTGTAGTCTAGAGATTAGCTGCCATCTCCAGATTTCACTTGGAGGCTAGCGATGCTATTTGAAATTCTTGCCAACCAAGAAACTCTAGTTTTGTCCAACTTGCTGCATTTGGACTATTGCAACTTATTGTTTACAGTTTGTAAACCATGTTGCAGAGGATAGACCTTTCAGTCTGTAAAAGAACACTTTCCCTATGAAGAAAGGTTGAAACGCTTGGGACTCTTTAGCTTGGAGAAACGTCGACTGCGGGGTGACATGATAGAGGTTTACAAGATAATGCATGGGATGGAGAAAGTAGAGAAAGAAGTACTTTTCTCCCTTTCTCACAATACAAGAACTCGTGGGCATTCGATGAAATTGCTGAGCAGACAGGTTAAAACGGATAAAAGGAAGTACTTCTTCACCCAAAGGGTGATTAACATGTGGAATTCACTGCCACAGGAGGTGGCGGCCACAAGTATAGCCACCTTCAAGAAGGGTTTAGATAAAAATATGGAGCACAGGTCCATCAGTGGCTATTAGCCACAGTGTATGTGTGTATATAAAATTTTTTGCCACTGTGTGACACAGAGTGTTGGACTTGATGGGCCGTTGGCCTGATCCAACATGGCTTCTCTTATGTTCTTATCTGACACAGACTGTTGAACTGGATGAGGCATTGGCCTGATCCAACATAGCTTCTCTTATGTTCTTACGGTAACCACCAGCCATTAAAAATCTATCAATATTCACTTGAGGTAGAACCTGTTGACCTTCAATAGCCACTGAGGAAGCATTTTTTATTTACTGGCTTAAAAAAACCAACAACAGCTAGAGTCATTTATAACGATGCATTTAACCTGACACTCTTAATAGTACTGCCCCCACCAGTGTACCTGCGAATCTTTTCCCAAGACGACGGACGAAATGCAGTGGCAGAGAATTGCAAATCTCAGAGTCACAGGAGCGGGGGCGGGTGGGAAATGGGAGCGTAACCCTTTCCTCCTGAGCAGCCCCGTAGCCAGAAATGTTTGGGGGGGGGGGTGGGACCAGGACATAACATTTTGGGTGGGAGGGCCGTGGAGGCTTGGCTGCTTCTTCCAGCAGCCAGTTACCGGGCCCCAGATCTCTCGCTCTCTCTCTCACGCTCTTGGAGGTGGGAAGAAGAGCCTGGGGAGAGCAGCGGCAGTGAAAACGGGGCTGCGAGGAGATGGGAGAGACAGGGAAGAGCCCGAGGAGAGCGGCAGCAGTGAAAACGGGCCGCAGGGAGAGCGGCGGGGAAAGGAGGGGCCACATAGGTGGAAGGGGGGGTTCGGTGGAGGGGCCGTGCCCCCTGTCCCCCCCCTCCTCCCCGTGGCTACAGACCTGCTCCTGAGCTATTTTCAGGCTCCAAAATGCCTACCTTTCACCTGCTTTCCAACCTCTGGGGAAAGAATGCATTATTTCTCCTGCACGTCAGCAGAGGAAGGCGCTTTGGGTTGGAAAAATGGCCGATGGGGAAACGGGCCGAGTAGGATGACGTGGAATTTGCCGTCCTCTCCCCTGCAGTGACGCATTAGTCAAAGCCAATCAAAACACCGGGGGACGCCGCCAGGGGCTCTCGAGTCCCCCCAGTTCCTTCAGCCTTGACTTTCGGAGAGGAGAACCCTGCTGGTTTTATTTATTTATTTATTTATTTATATTAGGATTTATACCCCGCCCTTCTCACCTAAGTGTCTCAGGGCGGCTTACAGCATAATAATTCAAACACTTCAGTTTAAAACATTTAAAAATACAATTAAAATACAATTAAACCATAAATTAATAAAAACAAGATAGAATAAAACCGGCGGTCTATAGATGCATTTTGTTCCATCCAAGATATTTCCATTGTCAGTTAATGTTATAGGCCTGCCGGAAGAGGGCTGTCTTACAGGCCCTGCGGAGTTGCCCTAGATCCCGCAGGGCCCGCACCTCTTCCGGCAGCTGGTTCCACCAATAAGGTGCCGTTATTGATAAGGCCCGATCCCTGGTGGATTTTAGACGGGCCTCCTTTGGCCCGGGGACTAACAACAGGTTTTGTGAACCTGGCCTGGCCTCGTTTCTCGGAGCGGCGAGCAGGCCTCTGCACCAGGCTGTTGCATCTAGTCGACGAAGCTCACATGGAAATCCCAGCGCCGCACGGCCCGAGGTGCTGGCAACTGAGCGCCAAAAAGTGAGGCGGCTCCTCATATGGTAGGGTTGCCAATCCCCAGGTGGGGGCAGGGGATCCCCCGGTTTGGAGGCCCTCCCCCCGCTTCAGGGTCGTCAGAAAGCGGGGGAGGGGAAGGAAATGTCTTCTGGGAACTCCATGATTCCCTATGGAGATTTATTCCCATAGAAAATCATGGAGAATTGATCCGCGGGTATCTGGGGCTCTGGGGGGGCTGTTTTTTGGGGTAGAGGCACCACATTTTCAGTATAGCATCTAGTGCCTCTCCCCAAAACACCCCCCCCCCAAGTTTCAAAAAGATTGGACCAGGGGGTCCAATTCTATGAGCCCCAAAAGAAGGTGCCCCTATCCTGCTTCATTTCCTATGGAAGGAAGGAATTGAAAAGGTGTGCCGTTCCTTTAAATGTGATGGCCAGAACTCCCTTGGAGTTCAATTATGCTTGTCACACCCTTGCTCCTGGCTCCACCCCTAATGTCTCCTGGCTCCACCCCCAAAGTCCCCAGGGATTTCTTCAATTGCACTTGGCAACCCTTCCATATGGTGGAAGGAAGCGAGCACAAGCGCCGCCCCCCCCCCCTGTAAGCGTCTGCTGCTCAAACACCTTCTAGACTGTAAAGAGACGCCGATCCAGCTGGCAAACAGACTCCCAATTATAAGTCACTTCAGACTCATTCTCACACGGCGCTGAATCAGAGTGTGGCTGCGCGACCCAGCAAAGATGAGCGGCTTTTGCACAAGGCGCACCGTACTGTGCAACACTGAAGATGGCTTTGTAAATATCCTGTGCAGCAAAAGCCGCCCCCCCCACCACCACCAGTGTTTAGGAGGGCAATCCCACACCCCCGCCCTCAATCCTCCACCCTGGATAATTTGAATCGCCGGAGGGAAAAATGGGGAGATGGCACCATTGGGGACACTCTAGGAATTTCTCCTGGGCTTTATGATCTTTACCATAGAGAAATGCCTAGGGCAAATTCCTAGAGCATTGACCAGAAGCGACACCCTTTCTTCTTGAAACTCCACCCTCCCCAGGCACGAACCTCCAATCTCCCAATATTCGCTGGCACAGATTTTGGGGTGTGGAGTCTGGAGAGGGCGGGGTTCGAGGAGATGAGGGACCTGAGTAGGATATAATACCGTACAGCTCTTCCTCCAAACCAGCCATTTTCTCTGGGGACCTGATCTTGGCCATCTGGAGTTCAATAGCAATAGCGGGAGGTTTTCAGGTGCCAACTGGAGGTTAAAAAACCCAGCATCCTGGGGTCACCATTCATATTACAGGCGATACAAAAAACAAACACTGAGATGTACTGGTTAGCATGTTTAGTAAAACCTTTTTAGTAAAAGGTATAGGTAGTCCCAAGTGCAAGCACCAGTCGTTTTTGACTCCTGGGTGACGTTGCTTTCACGTTTTCGCAGCAGACTTTTGACGGGGTGGTTTGCCATTGCCTTCCCCAGTCATCTACGCTTTCCCCCAAGCAAGCTGGGGACTCGTTTTACCGACCTCGGAAGGATGGAAGGCCGAGTCAACCCCGAGCTGGCTACCTGAACCAGCTTCCGCTGGGATCGAACTCAAGTCGTGAGCAGAGGGCTCCGACTGCAGCACGGCAGCTTTACCACTCTGCGCCACCACGGGGCTCTTGAAAACCTTTTTAAGAGTCATATAATCTTTTTGTACGTATTATAAACTCAGGTTGTGAGCAAAGCTTAGGACTGCAGTTTCTGCAGCTTTAACACTCTGCAACACCCCTGCAAAGTAGGCTAGGCTGAAGCGCAGCGAATGGACTGGAGACATGGGGCCGCAAAGGAAAGGTCCCCTGTGCAAGCACCAGTCGTTTCCGACTCTAGGGTGACGTTGCTTTCACAACGTTTTCATGGCAGGCTTTTTACGGACTGGTTTGCCCTTGCCTTCCCCAGTCTTTTACACTTTCCCCCCAGCAAGCTGGGGACTCCTTTGACCAATCTCGGAAGGATGGAAGGCTGAGTCAACATAGAGCCGGCTACCTGAACCCAGCTTCCACCGGGGATCGAACTCAGGTCGTGAGCAGAGCTTAGGACTGCAGCACTGCAGCTTTACCACTCTGAACCACGGGGCTCTTAAGGAAAGGTCCCCTGTGTAAGCACCAGTCGTTTCCGACTCTGGGGTGACGTTGCTTTCACAACGTTTTCACGGCAGACTTTTTTAGAGCAGGATCAAAATCCAATATCATCGTCACAAACTGGTTCGGTTTGCGGAAAAGCCTACCCGTTCAGTTCAGTTCGTGGTCTGGTTTGCGGTTCAGCCGCGAACGGTCAGCCCATCCGTATTCTTCCGGTTCGTGCCCATTCCTATGCCACGCTCGTGATGCTAGAAAGCTCCTCATCCCAGCTGGCTCGACTCGAAAACCTCCAGTGTGGTTTTTACTTTGTCACGATGCAACGGAAACCCGTTATTTTCACGCCGATTTCTTATTCGGAATGTTTCCTGTTAAAAAATTAATGCCGCTCCCAGCGTTCTTTCTAGATCGTTGCGTAGAAGTGGCACGGCTACATCGGTCTTGCCGCTCGGAGTCGGGTTGAGGGCGGCAGATGTTTTAAGTGAATAAATAATAGGGTCAAAGCGGCAGATGTAAATTATGTAAAAGTCATGCCGAAGCAACAAACAAACCGAGAACGAGCAGCATCCAAAAGAGACGTTTTGCTGCAAAAACGATCTGTGAATCACTCCTCTAAAAGCCAGTACGGTATAAGGCGGAGGGGGGGGGTGGCCAAACCGCGGCTTGGGAGTCACATGTGCAGGGGTGGTTTTGTAGAAAAATAGGTGGCGGGGCTCATTAGCATAACTCGTTAGCATATGCTGCCCACCCCCGCCAAAAGCAACCTGATGCAAGAAAGGAGAGTCCTTGCCGAGCAAGAACTGCTTGGGCTGGCTAGAGATCCGGCCAGCCCAAGCAGGCCTCGCTCACCTGGGGCTCTCCTGGGCCACACCGCCCCCAGTCAAAAGGCCATCAAGCCACCCGCTGCCCAAAATCACATAAGAAGTGGAGAAAGGGTGGCACGGGATTCTCCAGGGGTTAATGAGGGATGCTGGGGGCGTGGTAAAGGTTCTGGTGGCTGGCTGGCTGCCCGCTCTCCTAATCCAGGGATTATTATGCAGCTGCACCTCCTATTCAGTGGACAAGATAGGTGGGGAGGAGGAGGGGGAACCCTCAGAATGGTTCAGGAGCTGCCTTCCTGTGAGCTCCTGTTGAATTCAAGGCCTGCCCAGCATAAATATACATCCACTGGATCGCAGTGTCTTGCAGAAGTGGAGAAAGGGTGGACCGGGTTTCTCCAGGGGTTAATGAGGGCTGCTGGGGGGCGTGGCAAAGAAGAAGAAGACTGCAGATTTATACCCCGCCCTTCTCTCTGAATAAGAGTCTCAAAGAGGCTGACAATCTTCTTAATCTCCTTCCCGCACAACAGACACCCTGTGAGGTGGGTGGGGCTGAGAGAGCTCTGACAGAAGCTGCCCTTTCAAGGACAACTCCTGCGAGAGCGATGGCTGACCCAAGGCCATTCCAGCAGCTGCAAGTGGAGGAGTGGGGAATCAAACCCGGTTCTCCCAGATAAGAGACTGCACACTTAACCACTACACCAAACTGGCTGGCTGGCTGCCCGCTCTCCTAATCCAGGGATTGCTATGAAGCTGCACCAACTATTCAATGGGCAAAGTAGGTGGGAAGGAAGAGGGCTCCTGCTGGATCTGAGGCCTGCCCATGTGGCTCTTTCGCACAAATTGCGTGGCTCTCAAAGTTCCCACAGCCCCGTTGGCTGACTTGGAGAAAGTTTTTCTCTCTTTAGATCACTTCTCCAAACCAAACCGGCTGGTTTGTTAAAGTTGCTTTCTCCCGTCCTCCCCTCCCCCCCATCTATCTGTCTTCCTTCCTGTCTTGTGGCTCTGAAATGTCTGACATTTATTCTGTGTGGCTCTTACCTATCTGCTGGACCGCCTTGCCCCACATGTTCCACAGAGAGCACTGCGATCAAGCTCCCAAATATTTCTGGCTGTCCCTGGGCTGAAGGAGGCTAGGCTCGACTCCACCAAAGCAAGAGCCTTCTCGGTTGCGGCCCCAATACTTTGGAACACCCTCCCAGAAGCCATCGGGGCCCTGCGGGATTGATTGCAGTTCCGCAGGGCCTGCAAGACTGAACTGTTTCGGATGGCATAGAACATCTGACGGGAGAGGGCTGCCACCACATCTGGATACATCGCTCTTTTATCGCTAACTGCCTAGGATCTGTGCGCGTGAGAAAGAAAATATGACATGGCCCGCCTGAAGTAGCACCATTGTCATTTATCTAATGGTTTTATTGTTTTAATATTGTTTTGTTTACTGCCTGTTTTATGTTGTAAGCCGCCTTGAGTCTGTATGGAATGGGTGGGATATAATATAACATGGGTGACATGATAGAGGTTGACAAGGTTATGCATGGGATGGAGACAGTAGAGAAAGAAGTCCTTTTCTCCCTTTCTCACACTACAAGAACTCGTGGGCACTCCATGAAATTGCTGAGCAGTCGGGTTAGAACGGATAGAAGGAAGTACTTCTTCACCCAAAGGGTGATTAACATGTGGAATTCACTGCCACAGGAGGTGGCGGCGGCTACAAGCATAGCCAGCTTTAAGAGGGGATTGGATAAAAATATGGAGCAAAGGTCCATCAGTGGCTATTAGCCAAAGTGTGTGTTTGTGTGTGTGTGTGTGTGTGTATGTATATATATATATATATATATATATAAATTTTGTCCACTGTGTGACACAGAGTGTTGGACTGGATGGGCCATTGGCCTGATCCAACATGGCTTCTCTTATGTTCTTATGCGACACAGAGTGTTGGACTGAATGGGCCATTGGCCTGATCCAACATGGCTTCTATTATGTTCTTATGTAACACAGAGTGTTGGACTGGATGGGCCACTGGCCTGATCCAACATGGCTTCTCTTATGTTCTTATGTGACACAGAGTGTTGGACTGGATGGGCCACTGGCCTGATCCAACAGGGCTTCTCTTATGTTCTTATGTGACACAGAGTGTTGGACTGGATGGGCCATTGGCCTGATCCAACAGGGCTTCTCTTATGTTCTTATGTGACACAGAGTGCTGGACTGGATGGGCCATTGGCCTGATCCAACAGGGCTTCTCTTATGTTCTTATGTGACACAGAGTGTTGGACTGGATGGGCCATTGGCCTGATCCAACAGGGCTTCTCCTATGTTCTTATGTGACACAGAGTGTTGGACTGGATGGGCCATTGGCCTGATCCAACAGGGCTTCTCTTCTGTTCTTATGTAACGCAGAGTGCTGGACTGGATGGGCCATTGGCCTGATCCAACAGGGCTTCTCTTATGTTCTTATGTGACACAGAGTGTTGGACTGGATGGGCCACTGGCCTGATCCAACAGGGCTTCTCTTATGTTCTTATGTGACACAGAGTGTTGGACTGGATGGGCCACTGGCCTGATCCAACAGGGCTTCTCTTATGTTCTTATGTGACACAGAGTGTTGGACTGGATGGGCCACTGGCCTGATCCAACAGGGCTTCTCTTATGTTCTTATGTGAAACAGAGTCTTGGACTGGATGGGCCACTGGCCTGATCCAACAGGGCTTCTCTTATGTTCTTATGTGACACAGAGTGTTGGACTGGATGGGCCACTGGCCTGATCCAACAGGGCTTCTCTTATGTTCTTATGTGACACAGAGTGTTGGACTGGATGGGCCACTGGCCTGATCCAACAGGGCCCACCAAATCAAAAGAGAGAGGACGATTATAATATGATGGAAGGATTAAAGATAGTGGCTAAACGTAAAAACTGTGTTGTAATAGGTGATTTTAACTACCCGCAGATTGATTGGGTCAATATGTGTTCTGGTCGAGAGAAAGAGATTGAGTTTCTTGATGCTCTCAATGACTGTGCTATGGAGCAGATGGTCTCAGAACCTACCAGAGGTGGGGCGATCCTGGATCTGGTCCTAAGTAATGCCCAAGACTTAGTAAGAGACGTAAAAGTGATTGCGCCGCTTGGGAACAGCGACCATAATGTTATTGATTTCACCGTTTGTATAAATAGGGAGTTGCCCAAAAAGACCGCCACAACCACATTTAACTTTAAAAGGGGTAAATTCTCTGAGATGAGGAGGCATGTGAGGAGGAAACTGAAAGGAAAGGTAAATACGGTCAAAACCCTTGGGGAAGCTTGGAGTCTATTTAAAACTATAATCCTAGAAGCTCAGATAAAATACATACCACAAGTTAGGAAAGGCACAAACAGGTATAAGAAGAGGCCAGCATGGTTAACAAACAAAGTAATGGAAGCTGTAAAAGGTAAGAAGGACTCCTTTAAGCGGTGGAAAACCAGTCCAAGTGAGATTAATAAAAGGGAACACAGTGAGATTAATAAAAGTTCAACACTCGGTGTCACATAGTGGCCAAAAAAACCAGGTGCCATCAAGAGGTCCACCAGTGGGAGCAGGACACTAGAAGACCTCCCACTATTGTCCCCAAACACTAAGAATACATAAGATCACTGCCCCAGACATAAGAACATAAGTGAAGCCATGTTGGGTCAGGCCAATGGACCATCCAGTCGAACACTCTGTGTCACACAGTGGCAAAAAAACCCCCAAAACCCCGCAAGTGCCATCAGGAGGTCCGCCAGTGGGGCCAGGACACTAGAAGTCCTCCCACCGTTGTCCCAAGCCAAGCACCAAGAATATAGAGCATCACTGCCCCAGACAGAGAGTTCCAGCAATACGCTGTGGCTAATAGCCTACTTTACAGGGTTGTTGTGAGGATAAGAATGAAGGGAGGAGACTGATGCAAGCCACTTTGGGTCCCCTACTGGGAAGAAAGATGTGGTATAAATGAAGTGAGTAAATATGTAAATAAAAAAGGGGTGAAGGATGATGAAGACGAAGACGACGACACTGGATTTATATTCCGCCCTCCACCCTGCATCTCAGAATCTCAGAGTGACTCACAGTCTCCTATATCTTCTCCCCCCACAACAGACACCCTGTGAGGTAGGTGGGGCTGAGAGAGCTCTGACAAAAGCTGCCCTTTCAAGGACAACTCCTGCAAGAGCTATGGCTGACCCAAGGCCATTCCAGCAGCTGCAAGTGGAGGAGTGGGGAACCAAACCCGGTTCTCTCAGATAAGAGTCCGCGCACTTCACCACTACACCAAACTGGCTCTCCCTCCCTGCTCCCTTTCTCCTGCACAACACAATTTCTAAATATCATGAATGCACGCAAAAGCATCAAATAGAGCTTTGCTCTCTTCCCCTGTGTTTGGCTTTGACCTTTCGGCTTCATTTGCCTAACAAGCAAAATAACCCTTCGAAAATGAGACAAACCAAGCCGAGGATTTCCAGACCTTTTAATAACTCGATGCTAATGATGTTTACTCTGAAGTCAATCCCACTGTGTTTGGTGGAGCTGCCCGGGCACCCAGTTTTAGGATAGCAGCCACATTCCAGGGATCAGGGAAGACACACGTGACAGCCAGTTTGGTGTAGTGGTTAAGTGTACAAACTCTTATCTGGGAGAACTGGGTTTGATTCCCCACTCCTCCACTTGCAGCTGCTAGAATGGCCTTGGGTCAGACAGAGCTATCGTAGAAGCTGGGTCAGACAAAACTCTCGCACAGCTGTCCTTGAAAGGGCAGCTGCTGTGAGAGCTCTCTCAGCCCCACCCACCTTCTGGTTCTATATTCAGATTCCTTTCTCTTTTGAAGTCTGGAAGCCTGTTTGGTGTAGCGGTGAAGTGTGCGGACTCTTCTCTGGGAGAACCAGGTTTGATTCCTCGCTCCTCCGCTTGCAGCTGCCGGAATGGCCTCGGGTCAGCCAGAGCTCTCACAGAGTTGTCCTTGAAAGGGCAGCTTCTGCGAGAGCTCTCTCAGCCCCACCTACCTCACTGGGTGTCCGTTGGGGGGGAAGGTAAAGGAGATTGTGAGCCGCTCTGAGACTCTGAGATGCAAGGTGTAGGGCGGGATATAAATCCAGGGTCACTGTTGTCGTCTTCTTCTTCATCATCCTTCACCCCTTCTTTATTTACATATTTACTAACTTCTTTCTTCTCAGTAGGGGACCCAAAGTGGCTTGCATCAGTCTCCTCTCTCCATTTTTATCCTCACAACAACCTTATAAAGTAGGCTCTTAGCCACAGCGTATTGCTGGTACACTCTGTCTGGGGCAGTGATGCTCAGTATTCTTGGCGCTTGGCTTGGGACAACGGTGGGAGGGCTTCTAGTGTCCTGGCCCCACTGATGGATCTCCTGATGGCACCTGGGTTTTTTTGGCCACTGTGTGACACAGAGTGTTGGACTGGATGGGCCACTGGCCTGATCCAACAGGGCTTCTCTTATGTTCTTATGTGACGCAGAGTGTTGGACTGGATGGGCCACTGGCCTGATCCAACAGGGCTTCTCTTCTGTTCTTATGTGACACAGAGTGTTGGACTGGATGGGCCACTGGCCTGATCCAACAGGGCTTCTCTTATGTTCTTATGTGAAACAGAGTGTTGGACTGGAGGGGCCATTGGCCTGATCCAACAGGGCTTCTCTTATGTTCTTATGTGACACAGAGTGTTGGACTGGATGGGCCATTGGCCTAATCCAACAGGGCTCCTCTTATGTTCTTATGGGACACAGAGTGTTGGACTGGATGGGCCATTGGCCTGATCCAACAGGGCTTCTCTTATGTTCTTATGTGACACAGAGTGTTACACTGGATGGGCCATTGGCCTGATCCAACAGGGCTCCTCTTATGTTCTTATGGGACACAGAGTGTTGGACTGGATGGGCCATTGGCCTGATCCAACAGGGCTCCTCTTATGTTCTTATGTGACACAGAGTGTTGGACTGGAGGGGCCATTGGCCTGATCCAACAGGGCTTCTCTTATGTTCTTATGTGACACAGAGTGTTAGACTGGATGGGCCATTGGCCTGATCCAACAGGGCTCCTCTTATGTTCTTATGGGACACAGAGTGTTGGACTGGATGGGCCATTGGCCTGATCCAACAGGGCTTCTCTAATGTTCTTATGTGACACAGAGTGTTGGACTGGATGGGCCACTGGCCTGATCCAGCAGGGCTTCTCTAATGTTCTTATGCGACACAGAGTGTTGGACTGGATGGGCCACTGGCCTGATCCAACAGGGCTCCTCTTATGTTCTTATGTGACACAGAATGTTGGACTGGAGGGGCCACTGGCCTGATCCAACATGGCTTCTCTTATGTTCTTATGTGACTCAGAGTGTTGGACTGGATGGGCCATTGGCCTGACCCAACTTGGCTTCTCTTACATTCTTATGTCTGGGGCATAACTTAATCCCAAGAAAATACGCCTCGGATCCAGCTGCGTTAAGTCTGTTTACATGACAGTCGTGCAGTGATGTTTGTAACAAACGGACTCACATCTAACCTAATAAGCCTCCGATTTTATCACAGACGGGGTCCTTCAACCAGGGAGGAGGGGAGGAAATTTAATGTTTTCATAATCCGATTTCCACGAACTCTCCCAAGAAGATTTTTCTAGCAGCCAGCGGTGTAAAAAAAAAAAAAAATCTGAAATAGCTTTTGTAAAACAGCTCTTGTGGGAGTAAAGAACCTTGCTGGGCTAAAGAAAGAATTATTTGGGTAAATATATACAAGATATTTCATGGCAGTTATTGTGGTACCGCGGGGCCTCCCCCCCCCTGTGATCTTGTTTTATGTGCTATAACAGCGCATGGTTCTCGTTTACGGCCTGCCATCCAGGCACCGGCCTCTAGGTAGAGATTTTTGCATTTCCCCCGTCACTCAAGCCGCATGCAAGGATTCTGGGGGGATGTATTTTCTGTGGCTGATGGTTTGCTAATTGTCTGGGATGACGGGTTTCATGCCTTATCAGTAGAATCTAATTACTGGAGATGGTCTCTGGGGAGCTGCCGATCACTCGTGCCCAGCCTCTGGAATGTGCGATACCACCTAGAGCAGGGGTGGCCAATGGGAACTCTCCAGATGTTTTTTTTTTTGCCTACAACTCCCATCAGCCCCAGCCAGCATGGCCAATGGCTGGGACTGATGGGAGCTGTAGGCAAAAAAACATCTGGAGAGCTACCCTTGGCCACCCCTGCCCTAGAGTTTGGAGCCAGCAAGGCTTTTTAGTAGTTTTCCATGGATAGCAGCCCAGTTAAAACCTCTTGGAGTTTACAGTCGGCCCAGTACGAAGAGCCCTGTAAGCTCCTTTGCAAATTAGGCCACACCTCCCTGCTGTAGCCAATCCTCCTGGAGCTTACAGTAGACCCTGCACTACGAGCCCTGAAAGCTCCTTTGCATATTAGGCCACACCTCCCTGCTGTAGCCAATCCTCCTGGAGCTTACAGTAGACCCTGCACTAAGAGCCCTGAAAGCTCCTTTGCATATTAGGCCACACCTCCCTGCTGTAGCCAATCCTCCTGGAGCTTCCGGTAGGCCCTGTAAGAAGAGCCCTGTAAGCTCCTTTGCATGTTAGGCCACACACACCCTGCTGTAGCCTATCCTCCTGGAGCTTCCGGTAGGCCCTGTAAGAAGAGCCCTGTAAGCTCCTTTGCATGTTAGGCCACACACACCCTGATGTAGCCAATCCTCCTGGAGCTTACAGTAGGCCCTGTATGAAGAGCCCTGTAAGCTCCTTTGCATACCAGGCCACACCTCCCTGCTGTAGCCAATCCTCCTGGAGCTTCCAGTAGGCCCTGTAAGAAGAGCCCTGTAAGCTCCTTTGCATATTAGGCCACACCTCCCTGCTGTAGCCAATCCTCCTGGAGCTTCCAGTAGGCCCTGTAAGAAGAGCCCTGTAAGCTCCTTTGCATATTAGGCCACACCTCCCTGCTGCAGCCAATCCTCCTGGAGTTTACAGTAGGCCCTGTAAGAAGAGCCCTATAAGCTCCTTTGCATATTAGGCCACACCTCCCTGTTGTAGCCATGCTCTTGGAGCTTACAGTAGGCCCTGTAAGAAGAGCCCTGAAAGCTCCTTTGCATATTAGGCCACACACCCCCTGATGTGGCTTAGTAATAGGAAGCAGAGAGTGAGTATAAATGGGCAGTCTTCGCAGTGGAGGACGGTAAGAAGTGGGGTGCCGCAGGGCTCGGTACTGGGTCCCATGCTCTTTAACTTGTTCATAAATGATTTAGAGTTGGGAGTGAGCAGTGAAGTGGCCAAGTTTGTGGATGACACTAAATTGTTCAGGGTGGTGAGAACCAGAGAGGATTGTGAGGAACTCCAAAGAGATCTGTTGAGGCTGGGTGAGTGGGCGTCAACGTGGCAGATGCGGTTCAATGTGGCCAAGTGCAAAGTAATGCACATTGGGGCCAAGAATCCCAGCTACAAATACAAGCTGATGGGGTGTGAACTGGCAGAGACTGACCAAGAGAGAGATCTTGGGGTCATGGTAGATAACTCACTGAAAATGTCAAGACAGTGTGCGTCTGCAATAAAAAAGGCCAACGCCATGCTGGGAATTATTAGGAAGGGAATTGAAAACAAATCAGGCAGTATCATAATGCCCCTGTATAAATCAATGGTGCGGTCTCATTTGGAGTACTGTGTGCAGTTCTGGTCGCCGCACCTCAAAAAGGATATTATAGCATTGGAGAAAGTCCAGATAAGGGCAACTAGAATGATTAAAGGGCTGGAGCACTTTCCCTATGAAGAAAGGTTGAAACGCTTGGGACTCTTTAGCTTGGAGAAACGTCGACTGCGGGGTGACATGATAGAAGTTTACAAGATAATGTATGGAATGGAGAAAGTAGAGAAAGAAGTACTTTTCTCCCTTTCTCACAATACAAGAACTCGTGGGCATTCGATGAAATTGCTGAGCAGAAAGGTTAAAACGGATAAAAGGAAGTACTTCTTCACCCAAAGGGTGATTAATATGTGGAATTCACTGCCACAGGAGGTGGTGGCAGCCACAAGTATAGCCACCTTCAAGAAGGGTTTAGATAAATATATGGAGCACAGGTCCATCAGTGGCTATTAGCCACAGTGTATGTGTGTATATAAAATTTTTCCACTGTGTGACACAGTTGGACTTGATGGGCCGTTGGCCTGATCCAACATGGCTTCTCTTATGTTCTTATGTTCAATCCTCCTGGAGCTTCCAGAAGGCCATGTAAGAAGAGCCCTGTAAGCTCCTTTGCATATTAGGCCACACACCCCCTGATGTAGCCAATCCTCTTGGAGCTTACAGTAGGCCCTGTACGAAGAGCCCTGTAAGCCCTTGGAGGATCGGCTACATCAGGAGGGTATGGCCTAATATGCAAAGGAGGTCCTGCTACAAAAAAAGCCTTGCCACCTGATGTAGCCAATCCTCCTGGAGCTTACAGGTCTCTTCGTACAGGGCCTACTGTAAGCTCCAAGAGGATTGGCTACCCAGGGGTGTGTGGCCTAATATGCAAAGGAGTTCCTGCTCCCAAGCCACAGTTTGGCTACCCCTGGTGTAGTGGTTAAGTGCATGGACTCTCATCTGGGAGGTTTGATTCCTCACTCCTTTGCAGGCAGCTGCTGGAGTGACCTTGGGTCAGTCACAGTTCTCTCGGAGCTCTCTCAGCCCCCTCCCCACTTCTCAGGGTGTGTGTTGTGGGCAGAGGAAGGGAAAGGAGATTGTATGCCCCTTTGAGACTCCAAGTGAAGGGTGGGGTATAAATCCAGCTTCTCCTCCTCCTTCTCTTCCTCCTTCTTCTCCTCCTCCACTTCCTCTTCCTCCTTCCTTTTCTTTTCCTTCTCCTCCATCTCCTTCCTCTCCTCCTCTTCCTCCTTCATCTCCTCCTCTTCCTTCTTCTTCTCTTCCTACTCCTTCCCCTCCTTCTTCTTCTCCTTCCCGTGCTCCTCCTCCTCCCCGTCTCCTCCTCCTTCATCTCCTACTCTTCCTCCTCCTTCCCCTCCTTCTGTTCCTCCTCCTCCTTCTTCTTCTCCTTCCCTCCTCCTCCTCGTCCGTCTTCTCCTTCTCCCTGAATCTATCTCATCCCCTTTTTAATGCCACTTACGGCTGTGGCCTTCTCTTCCTCCTTCTTCTCCTTCTCCTCCTCCACTTCCTCTTCCTCCTTCCTTTTCTTTTCCTTCTCCTCCATCTCCTTCCTCTCCTCCTCTTCCTCCTTCATCTCCTCCTCTTCCTTCTTCTTCTCTTCCTACTCCTTCCCCTCCTTCTTCTTCTCCTTCCCGTGCTCCTCCTCCTCCCCGTCTCCTCCTCCTTCATCTCCTACTCTTCCTCCTCCTTCCCCTCCTTCTGTTCCTCCTCCTCCTCCTTCTTCTCCTTCCCTCCTCCTCCTCGTCCGTCTTCTCCTTCTCCCTGAATCTATCTCATCCCCTTTTTAATGCCACTTACGCCTGTGGCCATCACAACATCTTCTGGCAGCGAATCCCACGTTTTAATCACTCCCTGCGTAAAGCAGCACATTTCCCTCTTTACTTCCGCGCACGACGATGATGATGCATGGCGGCGACCTGTTGGCTGAGCGAGCTCCTCTCGACTCCGTCGCTCGCTCAGCGGGGCAAGCGCTCCTTGCAACGGGAGAGGAGCTTGAAACCTCTTCCCCAGTCCTCCCTTGACTGATCCCATCTGCAATTTCTGTCTCTTCCACCCCCTCCCACTCCGTCTGCTGACTCACTGTGGAATAGATTGCCTTGATTTGCTCGCGTGGCTTTATTGTCACTTTCTTCCTATCAATATGGTTCACTGGAAAGAGGAATGGCTTTTTTCTAGGTGAAAGAAAAAGATAAGGGCCTCCGGTCTTCTGCTACAGAAGATCGCTCAGCGGCATGTCGGACCCCTACTCCCTTCCCCCTGCCCACCCACCCCCCACCCCAGTTCCAGGCCTGTAGCTAACCAGGGGCCCACGGGGCCTGGCCTCCTACAGTTTGGGGGGGGGAGCCTCACCCCCCATCCTCTCTAGGTTTGCCAAGTCCAATTCAAGAAATATCGGGGGACTTTGGGGGTGGAGCCAGGAGACATTGGGGCGGAGCCAGGAGACTTGGGGGTGGAGCCAGGAGACTTTGGGGGTGGAGCCAGGTTGCCACAAGCATATTGGAACTCCAAAGGGAGTGCTGGCCCTCACATTTAAAGGGACCGCACCCCTTTTAAATGCCTTCCCTCCATTTAAATGCCTTCCCTCTTCGGGGTCTTACAGAATTGGACCCCCTGGTCCAATCCTTTGGAAACCTGGAGGGTATTTCAGGGAGAGGCATTGCCCCCCGCCAGAAACCCAGCCGCCCACAGATCAATTCTCTATGGGAATCGGTTTTCACAGGGAATCATGGAGTGCCCAGCAGACATTCCCCCGCCCCCTTGCTTTTTGATGACCCTGAAGCGGGGGGAGAGCCTCCAAACTGGGGGACCCCCTGCCCCCACCTGGGGATTGGCAACCCTACCCCTCTCCCTCCCACTCCGGTGCAATTTAATTGCACAGGAGGGGGTTGCCAAGTCCAATTCATTAACTATCTGGGGACTTTCCGGGTGGAGCCAGGAGACATTGGGGTAGAGCCAGGAGCAAGGGTGTGACAAGCATAATTGAACTCCAAATGGAGTTCTGGCCATCACATTTCAAGGGACCGCACACCTTTTAAATGCCTTCCTTCCATAGAAAATAATGAAAGATAGGGGCACCTTCTTTGGGGGCTCATAGAATTGGACCCCCTGGTCCAATCTTTTTGAAACTTAGAGAGTATATTGGGGAGAGCCACTGGATGCTATACTGAAAATCTGGTGCATCTACCTCAAAAAACAGGGCCCCCAGAGCTCCAGATACCCACAGATCAATTCTCCATTCTCTATGGGAATCAGTCTCCATAGGGAATAACAGAGTTCCCAGCAGACATTTCCCTCCCCTCCCCCCGCTTTCTGATGACCCTGAAGCGGGGGGAAGGGTCTCCAACCCGGGGGATCCCCTGCCCCCACCTGGGGATTGGCAACCCTACAGGAGGGGCACCCAAGAGCAGCCGCTGCCTGCCATTTAAAGGGCGAGCCAATCATCTAAATCACACGGGGGGGGGGAGGAAGAGGAGTGGTCTCCAGCCTCTCCAGCTTCCTGCTCTCACCCCCACAGCCCCCTCCCCCCGCAGCCCCCAGCTACGGAGCTGCCCAGTTCTCTGGAAACTGCAACTAAGCATGTGTGTGTGTTGGGGGGGGGGGTGTCTCATGTCATGCAGAGCTCCGCAGTAAGCCAAGGAGTCTGCCTTCCCCAGAGCACACCATGACATCGGACCTCCCACTCCCTTGCATAGAAACGTATCACCCGGAGGCTTTGTCACAACATGCGCCAGCCGCGTGAGAAACTCACACACACACGCACAGCAAAGCTGATTTTATATCAGAAGCAGAGCCTTGGCCCAACGAGGTCAGGACTGCCTACTCCAGGGATGTCAAACATGCAGTTCGGGCACCGAATCAGGCACCCGGAGGGCTCCTATCAGGCCCCCGAGCGACTGGCTGTCATCTTTAGGGTTTGTAGAATCTTTCGGGCTCAAGTGCCGTGTTCTACTGGAGAAAGTTTTTCTTCCAGACTTTCTCCAGTAGAACACGGCACTTGAGCCCGAAAGATTCTACAAACCCTAATGATGTTACCAGCCGTGAAACCCCGAAATCTTTGATGGCTGTCATCTGCTTCCTTCTCCCTCTCTCTTGCTTCCTTCTGCATCACAGCTTGCTTTGCAAGGCTTGCTCAATTTGCAAAGCTTGCTCAACAGGAGTTACAGAACAAAACCTTTATTTTCTCCATTGGCTGAGGCTCCCCCCTTGGGGAGGAAGGGGGGGGAGGAATAGTTTGCGTTGCCTGATTCTCTCAATTGCACAGCAGAGCTACTGAGCCAAGCCTCTCTTCCTTCTATTGGCTGAGGCTCCTCCCCCTCCTGGTCCCCTGGGGAAGGAAGGAAAGAGCCAGAGCTTTCTTTGCCCAGTTCCCTGGATCCCATGGGAGAGATACAAAGAGAGCACCTTTAAGACCAATGAGTGCTAACGTTTTAAGCGTGTTTTAAGTTTTTTAAAAATACATATTTGGGTTTGACTGTGTTCTTTATAAAATTTATATCTGTTACCTAATCTTATATCGGTACACACATGGCCTGGCCCAACCTGACATGACCCGGCCTGATAAGGTCTCAATTATGTCAGATCCGTCCCTCATAACAAACGAGTTCAACTCCCCTGGTCTACTCACACTGGCAGCAGCTCTCTAGGGCAGGGGTGTCAATTATGCAGCCCTGGGGCCAGATCAGGCCCTCAAAGGGCTCCTATCAGGCATGTGAGCAAGTCATAGAATGATAGAGTTGGAAGGGACCTCTAGGGTCATCTAGTCCAACCCCCCGCACAATGCAGGAAACTCACAAACACCTCCCCCTAAATTCACAGGATCTTCGTTGCTGTCAGATGGCCATCCAGCCTCTGTTTGAAAACCACCAGGGAAGGAGAGCCCACCACCTCCCAAGGAGGAAGCCTGTTCCACTGAGGAATTGCTTAAACGGTCAGGAAGTTCTTCCTAATGTTGAGCCGGAAACTCTTCTGATTTAATTCCAACCCACTGGTTCTGGTCCTACCTTTTGGGGCAACAGAAAACAATTCCACACCATCCTCTCTATGACAGCCCTTCAAGGACTTGAAGATGGTGATCATATCACCTCTCAGCCACCTCCTCTCCAGGCCAAACATCTCCAGCTCCTTCAACCTTTCCTCATAAGACTTGGTCTCCAGACCCCTCACCATCTTCGTTGCCCTCCTCTGAACCCATTCCAGCTTGTCTATATACTTCTTAAAATGTGGTGCCCAAAACTGAACCTAAGACTCCAGGTGAGATCTTACCATTGGTTCTGGTCCTACCATCTAGGGCCACAGAAAACAATCCCACACCATCCACTATAGGACAGCCCTTCAAGGACTTGAAGATGGTAATCATATCACCTCTCAGCCGCCTCCTCTCCAGGCCAAACATCCCCAGCCCCTTCAACCTTTCCTCATAAGACTTGGTCTCCAGACCCCTCACCATCTTCGTCGCCCTCCTCTGGACCCGTTCCAGCTTGTCTAGATCCTTCTTAAAATGTGGTGCCCAAAAACTGAACCTAAGACTCCAGGGGAGGTCTTACCAGAGCAGAGTACTTGAAGGGCTGTCATATAGAGGATGGTGTGGAATTGTTTTCTGTGGCCCAGGCACACTTATTAGGAAGCATGTGAGATTGAGGAAGTGTGTGTGCACCCAAAAGCTCACACCCTGTTGGTCTTCAAGATGCCGCTGGACTCTCACTTTGTTCAAAGGACAAGATGTTATTGCCACATTACCCCAGCGTGTGCACGTCTTTCAAAAAAAACCAAACAAACGCACAACTATTGTCTGAATTTAGGCAAGAGCGCCTTCATGCACCAAAGAACGGGCATCTCCAGTACTCCGCATTCTGCAGACCAAGACAAAAGGGTGAGGAAGACACAGATGTTCAGGTTCGGCTGGAAAATACCAGGCGCTCTGAGCTGCTCCAAAGGAAACCCTGCAAAGGCAAGCGGCGGAATATGGTTGAGGCTCTTTTCTCTCTTTTTCTGCAATGGGGAATTGAGACAGGTTTGTCTCCCTCTTACAGAATTCTTCGAGACGCCTCGATTCACCTCTGGCCTCAGAAGCAGGAGAAATTTGACATTGCTGACGAATCCTATCCCTCCTCCTCTCTCATGGTAGATTTCTCTGAGGCACCTGCCATTTCCATACTAATCAGGGAGGGAGGTTGTGGAATGTGGTGGCTCAGTGGTAGAGCATCTGCTTGGTAAGCAGAAGGTCCCAGGTTCAAACCCCGGCAGCTTCACTAAAAAGGGTCCAGGCAAGTAGGCGTGAAAAAACTCAGCCTGAGACCCAGGAGAGCAGGGGAGGGAGGGTGGCTCAGTGGTAGAGCATCTGCTTGGTAAGCAGAAGGTCCCAGGTTCAATCCCCAGCATCTCCAACTAAAAAGGGTCCAGGCAAATAGGCGTGAAAAACCTCAGCTTGAGACCCTGGAGAGCAGGGGAGGGATGGTGGCTCAGTGGTAGAGCATCTGCTTGGTAAGCAGAAGGTCCCAGGTTCAATCCGCGGCATCTCCAGCTAAAAAGGGTCCAGGCAAATAGGTGTGAAAAACTTCAGCTCGAGTGTCCAGATCACGTGAAGTGATGGTATCGCTTTACTCTGCTCTGGTAACACCTCCCCTGGAGTCTTGTGTTCAGTTTTGGGCACCACATTTTAAGAAGGATATAGACAAGCTGGAACGGGTCCAGAGAAGGGCGACGAAGATGGTGAGGGGTCTGGAGACCAAGTCCTATGAAGAAAGGTTGAAGGAGCTGGGAATGTTTAGCCTGAGAGGTGATAGGATCACCATCTTCAAGTCCTTGAAGGGCTGTCCTATAAAGGATGATGTGGAATTGTTTTCTGTGGCCCCAGAAGGTAGGACCAGAACCAATGGTTGAAATTAAATCAAAAGAGTTTCCGGCTCAACGTTAGGAAGAGCTTCCTGACCATTAGAGCAGTTCCTCAGTGGAACAGGCTTCCTTCTTGGGAGGTGGTGGGCTCTCCTTCTTTGAGGGGTTTTAAACAGAGGCTAGATGGCCACCTGACAGCGATGAAGATCCTGTGAATTTAGGGGGAGGTGTTTGTGAGTTTCCTGCATTGCACAGCGGGTTGGACTAGATGACCCTGGGGTCCCTTCCAATTCTATGATTCTATGATGGACCCAGGGTCTGATTCAGTAAAAGGCTGCTTCCTATGTTCATAATATGAGTGGGGGGTGGGGAGACATCTTCTGTATTTGAAATGACAGCTTGCTTATGCGGGCAGCGCAAGGCCCCGAATATGCCACTGAGCTCCGAAACTGCCCTTCAGTGGACAGCGAAGGGGTCAAAATGAATCTTCACAGCCAGGTCAAGTGGTCATCCTATGAAACGGATGTCTCTAGATCTCCTTTACGGAATGCATCACTAACTTGTGGAACTCACTGCCACAGGATGTAGCGATGGCTACTGCTTTAGGTAATTTAAACGGAAGAGAGATCCATCAGTGGCTGTTTAGCCATGATGGCCAAATGTTGTTCTTCAGTCGCACGGTCGAGTCCGACTCTTTGTGACCCCATGGACCAAGTCACGCCAGGCCCTCCTGTCTTCCACCGTCCTCCGAAGTCTGCTCAAATATGTGTTTGTTACATCAGTAACGCTGTCCAGCCATCTCCTCTTTTGCCGTCCCCTTCTTCTTTGGCCTTCTGTCTTTCCCAACATCAGGGTCTTCTCCAGCGAGTGCTCCCTTCTCATTTGGTGGCCAAAGTATCTGAGCTTCAGCTTCAGACACTGACCTTCCAGGGAACAGTCAGGGTTGATTTCCCTTAGGACTGACTGATTTGATCTTCTTGCAGTCCAAGGGACCCTCAAGAGTCTTCTCCAGCACCACAATTCAAAAGCAAATGGGCAAAGGCAGCCCCCCAAATCTGAGGCATTGTGCCCGTGAATAGTAATTTGTTGTTCAGTCCCAAAGTTGAGTCTAACTCTTTGCACCACATCTCAAAAGCATCTATTCTTCTGTGCTCGGCCTTCATTATGGTCCAACTCTCACAGCTATACATTATTACTGGGAATACCATTGCCAGTTTGGTGTAGTGGTTAAGTGTGTGGACTCTTATCTGGAGAACCGGGTTTGATTCCCCACTCCTCCACTTGCACCTGCTGGCATGGCCTTGGGTCAGCCATAGCTCTGGCAGAGGTTGTCCTTGAAAGGGCAGCTGCTGTGAGAGCCCTCTCCAGCCCCACCCACCTCACAGGGTGTCTGTTGTGGGGGAGGAAGGTAAAGGAGATTGTGAGCCGCTCTGAGACTCTTCGGAGTGGAAGGCGGGATATAAATCCAATATCTTCTCCTTCATCTTCACTATACGGACTTTTGTGGGCAGAGTGATGTCTTTCCCAGCGTCAGGGTCTTCTCCAGTGAGTGCTCCTTCTCATTGGGTGGCCAAAGTATTGGAGCTTCAGCTTCAGCATCTAACTTGCCAGGGAACAGTCAGGGTCGATTTCCCTTAGGACTGACTGATTTGATCTTCTTGCAGTCCAAGGGACCCTCAAGAGTCTTCTCCAGCACCACAAGTCAAAAGCAAATGGGCAAAGGCAGCCTCCCAAATCTGAGGCATTGTGCCCATGAATAGTAATTTGTCGTTCAGTCCCACAGTCGAGTCCGACTCTTTGCAACCCCATGGACCACATTACGCCAGGCCCTCCTGTCTTTGTAATTGGTCAGAGCACTTTGTAACTGGTCATAGTAATTGATGACAAGGTGTGGCTTCTGTCCCCTTTGTGGCATGGGGGAAGGAGAGTTGACAAAAGAGAACTTTTTCTCCCTCTCCCAAATAGCTCAACTGGACAGCATTCGCATGAAGCTGATGGGCAGTAGGTTCAGGACAGACACAAGGAAATACTTCTTTACATAAGAAGGGATTAAATTATGGAATTCACCCCCAGAGGATGCTGCGATGGCCACAGGAATAAGAAGCCTTAGAAGTGGGGAAAGGATAGGTTCTGTCCATGGCTACTAGCCATGGTGACTGATGGGAAACCTCCACATTCAGAGGCACCAGTCCTCTGGATCTCAGAGCCAGATGGCAACATTGGCGGAAGGCCCCGGCCTCTACGCCCTGTTGTTGGCCCTCCAGAGGAACTGGTTGGCCACTGTGTGAGATAGAAGGCTGGACTAGATGGACCTTCCCTGGTCTGATCCAGCAGGGCTCTTCTGATGTTCTCATGAAGGCCTCAGCCTCTCTGCCCTGTTGTTGGCCCTCCAGAGGAACTGGTTGGCCACTGTGTGAGACAGGAGGCTGGACTAGATGGGCCCTCCCTGGTCTGATCCAGCAGGGCTTTTCTGATGTTCTTATGAAGGTCTCAGCCTCTCTGCCCTGTTGTTCGCCCTCCAGAGGAACTGGTTGGCCACTGTGTGAGACAGGAGGCTGGACTAGATGGGCCCTCCCTGGTCTGATCCAGCAGGGCTTTTCTGATGTTCTTATGAAGGTCTTGGTCTCCATGCCCTGTTGCTGGTTCTCCAGCGGAACTGATTGGCCACTGTGTGAGGAAGGATGCTGGACTAGATGGACCACTGGTCCGATCCAGCAAGGCTCTTCTGATGTTCTTATTAAGGCCTTGGCCTTTATGCTCTGTTGTTGGCACTCCAGAGGAACTGGTTGGCCACTGTGTGAGACAGGAGGCTGGACTAGATGGACCCTCACTGGTCTGATCCAGCAGGGCTCTTCTGATGTTCTTATGAAGGTCTTGGTCTCCATGCCCTGTTGCTGGCTCTCCAGCGAAACTGATTGGCCACTGTGTGAGGAAGGATGCTGGACTAGATGGACCACTGGTCCGATCCAGCAAGGCTCTTCTAATGTTCTTATTAAGGCCTCGGCCTTTATGCTCTGTTGTTGGCACTCCAGAAAAACTGGCTGGCCACTGTGTGAGACAAGATGCTGGACTAGATAGACCCTCACTGGTCTGATCCAGCAGGGCTCTTCTGATGTTCTTATGAAGGCCTCAGCCTCTATGCCCTGTTGTCAGCCTTCCAGAGGAACTGGCTGGCCACTGCGTGAGGCAGGAGGCTGGACTAGATGGACCCTCACGGGTCTGATCCAGCAGGGCTCTTCTGATGTTCTTATGAAGGCCTCAGCCTCTCTGCCCTGTTGTTGGCCCTCCAGAGGAACTGGCTGGCCAGTGTGTGAGACAGGAGGCTGGACTAGATGGACCCTCCCTGGTCTGATCCAGCAGGGCTCTTCTGATGTTCTTATGAAGGCCTTGGCCTCTCTGCCCTGTTGTTGGCCCTCCAGAGGAACTGGTTGGCCCCTGTGTGAGACAGGAGGCTGGACTAGATGGACCTTCACTGGTCTGACCCAGCAGGGCTCTTCTGATGTTTTTATAACTAGATTTTCCATGCATCTGATTCAACAGGGCTGGCCTTGTGTTCTTAAGACCACAGGCTCTCTCTCTCTCTACATCTCTGTGTGGAGTTCAAAGAAAGCAATTGCTTGGTAGGGCTGAATTGCTGAACCAGGGCTCTAACCATAAGCCGAAACAGGGTTTGAACTTCCAAATGCAGACAGCAAATCTATCCTTTCCCCAGGGTCGCTACGCATTGTAGAGCGACGTGTCTGCTTTTACTTCCCATCTGTCGCCACATGCAGGAAGCGCCGCAGGTATAGCCATAAGCATAACTCCAGCCTCTGGTTTAGGCGTTCGCTAGAAAACATATTTACCTTCCGCCATTCCTGTTTAGTTCTTCCAAGCTGCTGACAAAAATATACTCTCTCAGATTCCCCACTTACCCAGATGGTAAAGCTAGGGGAGAGAGCACGGGAGACTTATGGCATTTATTTAATATTCGCTTTATTTACAGATAGACATATGGAAAACAGACAGAGAGGGCAGCAGATCCTCTAGACTAGGGTGTCAAATGTGCGGCCCGGGAGCCAATTCAGGCCCTCAGAGGTAGGCTTGCCAATCCCCAGGTCCCAGCGGGGGTTCTTCCGCTTTCCCAGGCTCCTTCCCGCCCCCAGTCAGCTGGCCAGAGGGGGAAGCCCCGCCCCCAGAGGACCATGTGACTTTCCACCTCTGGAGGCTTCAGTCTCCGATTGGAAAGGCTTCCTCTTGGGATGGTGTGTCTGTGTTACTTGGAAGAAGTTGGCAGCAACTCATGAGTAGAGAGGCCAATCCCTCGCTTCAGACTCACCAGAAACGGGGTGGGGGGGGAGGGAAACGTCTGCTGAGCAGTTCATTATTCCCTATGTGCAGATCGATTCTCATAGGGTATAATGGGGAATTGATCTGGAGGTTTCGGGGGTTCTAGGGGAGCTGTTTTTTGAGGTAGAAGCACCAAATTTTCAGTATAGTATCTACTGCCTCTCCCCAAAGTGTCCCCCCCCAAGTTTCAAAACGATTGGACCAGGGGGTCCAATTGTATGAGCCCCAAAAGAAGGTGCCCCTATCCTTCATTATTTCCTATGGAAGGAAGACATTTAAAAAGGTGTGCTGTCCCTTTAAATGCGATGGCCAGAACTCTCTTGGAGTTCAATTATGCTTGTCACACCCTTGCTCCTGGCTCCGCCCCCAATGTCTCCTGGCTCCACCCCCAAAGTCCCCAGATATTTCTTGAATTGGGACTTGGCAACCCTACCCAGAGGGCTCCTATCAGGCCCCTGAGCAACGGGCTGTCATCTGCTCCCTTCTCTCTGCATCACAACTTCTTTGCAAGGCTTGCTCAATCGCACGGGAGCTCTTTGCTTCATGTCCAACTCTTAGCTTCCTCTCTGTGCTCTTTCCCCTTCCAAATGCCCCATACGGTTCTTTCTTCTGTTCCCAAGCTCTGTCTCTGTTATTATCACGCCTCGGGCGGGGGGGGGGGCGGTCTTACCACTTGCTGCCACCACTCTGGGTTAAGGGTCTCCCTTGAGAAGGCCCAGAATCCCCCTCCCCAAGCCCTTCCTGGCCTCCCTTCGCTTAGGCCAAATGATGGGCGTGAGGACCAGCCAGATTGAACAACAGAAAAAAGGTTTATTTGAAGGTCAGTACAATATAACAACCAAGGTGCATAAAACAGTAAAAGGGTGAAGGGGAAAATAAAGAAATGCCCTAACGCATCTGAACTTACTGTCCCTAACTCTCTCGGTCAGACCTAGCCTACTCACCGTACCTCACAGAGCGAGGGTCTCTCCCTGGCAGCAGCTCTTCCTCAGCTCTGCCTTCCTCACCCACTTCCGGGCTTGGCCTTTATACTCTCTTCCCAGGCCACACCCCTCTCTGGGCCTGTTTCCCTACAAGCCCTTCGCTACCCAATCAGAGGGACAGATGGGATCCTGGGAGATGCAGGCTTTTCCCAGTAGGCTTCCCAACCCTCCCGCCCTGGTGGGGGACCCCCGAATTTTCAGCCTCCTCCCCTGCTCTTAAAAAATCTTGGGGCGGGGGGAGAGAGAACATACCTGTAGGCATCATGTTGTTTTACAGCTTGGGATCCGTTTTTAAAATGTGTCCCTTTAAGGCTGCACAGGAAACAGGAAAGAGGAATGGCCCCTCCCTTTCTTTTCCTGTGCAGCCTTGCTTTCGTTTTCACAGCAAGCAAATTCTGCTGGGAGAAGACCAAGTACGGTAAGTATTTGTGTGTGTGTGTGTAAGAGAGAGGGAGGGGGCAGGGAGGGGGGATTCCCTGGTATGGAGACCCCCCTTAGAAAGCATGGGGGGGAGGGAAATGTCTACTAGACACTCTATTATTCCCTATGGAGAACGATTCCCATAGAGAATAATAGGGAATTGATCCATGGGTATTGGGGGCTCTGGGGGGGCTATTTTTTGAGGTAGAGGCACCAGATTTTTAGTATAGCAGCTAGTGCCTCTCCCCAAAATACCCCCCAAGTTTCAAAAATATTGGACCAGAGGGTCCAATTCTAAGAGCCCCAAAAGATGGTGCCCCTATCCTTCATTATTTCCTATGGAAGAAAGGCATTTAAAAAGGCCTAAATGTCCCTTTAAATGTGATGGCCAGAACTCCCCTGGAGTTCAATTATGCTTGTCACATCCTTGTTCCTGGCTCCACCCCCAATGTCTCCTGGCTCCACCCCCAAAGTCTCCTGGCTCCGCCCCCAAAGTCCCCAGACTTTTCTTTAATTGGACTTGGCAACCATATTTCCCAGTAACTCCAAAGCAGGCTTCCCTGGGGCCTGCAGGCCTCGCTAAGCCCAGGATCATGACAGTTACCGAGCTTGGTTCGGGAAAGCATCTACCGCTGTTCGGGGGGATGAATATTCTTTTGCCAGAGGCCCTGGCTCCAGAACTAAACCCGTTAGCCGTCTGAGGGCCCTGCAGGATGGAAGCAAGACAATAGAACTGATGACACAAAATTAGCCGCAGTACATCTGAACAACAGCCATTAAAAAAGACAGCTAGGAATCTACGGCAGCCAAAGAACAGAAAGAGGGAAAATAGCACCAATGTCGCCAGCAGGACAAAACGAGACACGGCTTATCAAACCCAAAAAGGTCCACTTGGAAACCTTTTGCGGACTCTTATCTGGGTGAACGGGGTTTGAGTCCCCACTCCTCCGCTTGCACCTGCTGGAGTGGCCTTGGGTCAGCCATAGCTCTGGCAGCGGTTGTCCTTGAAAGGGCAGATTCTGTCAGAGCTCTCTCAGCCCCACCCACCTCACAGGGTGCCTGTTGTGGGGGAGGAAGAGAAAGGAGATTGTGAGCCGCTCTGAGACTCTGAGTGGAGCGTGGAATATAAATCCAATGTCGTCGTCTTCTCAAATCCATAGACCCCAACGCCACTCGACGAAAGGCAGATGCGCACTGGGGAAGTCCATCACAGTAAAAACATTATCAGTTGGACATCAGCCTGGTTTATTTGAGAGTACTCTGGGAAGGCCAGGGTCGCTACGCAGAGGCAGGCAATGGCAAACCTACCTCTGTTCATCTGCCCTGACTTGGATGGCCCCAGCTAGCCCGATCTCATTAGATCTCAGAAGCTAAGCAGAGCCAGCTCTGGTTATTATGTGGATGGGAGACCACCAAGGAAGGCCAGGGTCGCTACACACAGGCAGGCAAGGGCAAACCTACCTCTGTTCATCTGCCCTGCCCTGGATGCCCCCGACTAGCCCAGAATTTGCAGAGCTCGGAAGCAAAGCAGGGACAGCCCTGATTTGTACTTGGATGGGAGACCACCCAGGAAGTCCAGGGTTGCCACGCAGAGGCAGGCAATGGCAAACCACCACTGTTCATCTGCCCTGACCTGGATGGCCCAGGCTAGCCCAATCTCATCAGAACTTGGAAGCTAAGCAGGGTCAGCTCTGGTTATTATGAGGATGGGAGACCACTATGGAAGTCCAGGGTTGCTATGCAGAGGCAGGCAATGGCAAGCCACCTCTGTTCATCTGCCCTGACCTGGATGGCCCAGGCTAGCCCTATTTCATCGGATCTTGGAAGCTTAGCAGGGTCAGCTCTGGTTATTATGTGGATGGGAGACCACCATGGAAGTCCAGGGTTGCCACGCAGAGGCAGGCAATGGCAAGCCACCGCTGTTCATCTGCCCTGACCTGGATGGCCCAGGCTAGCCCAATCTCATCAGATCTTGGAAGCTAAGCAGGGTCAGCTCTGGTTATTATGTGGATGGGAGACCACCATGGAAGTCCAGGGTTGCTACGCAGAGGCAGGCAATGGCAAGCCACCTCTGTTCATCTGCCCTGACCTGGATGGCCCAGGCTAGCCCTATTTCATCAGATCTTGGAAAACTAAGCAGGGTCAGCTCTGGTTATTATGCGGATGGGAGACCACCATGGAAGTCCAGGGTTGCTACACAGAGGCAGGCAATGGCAAGCCACCTCCGTTCATCTGCCCTGACCTGGATGGCCCAGGCTAGCCCTATTTCATCAGATCTTGGAAGCTAAGCAGGGTCAGTTCTGGTTATTATGCAGATGGGAGACCACTATGGAAGTCCAGGGTTGCTACGCAGAGGCAGGCAATGGCAAGCCACCTCTGTTCATCTGCCCTGACCTGGATGGCCCAGGCTAGCCCTATTTCATCGGATCTTGGAAGCTTAGCAGGGTCAGCTCTGGTTATTATGTGGATGGGAGACCCTCCAAGGAAGCCCAGGGTCACTATGCAGAGGCAGGCCAGGACAAACTGCCATTGACAATCTCTTGCTTTGAAAACCCCAAAAGGTCACCGTAAGTCAGCAGGGGGGAAGGGAGGGGGAGATGTTTTAGGGCAGGGGTGTCGAACTCATTGGTTATGAGGGCCAGATCTGACATCAATGAGACCTTGTCGGGCTGGGCCCTGTGTGTCATAAAATTAGGGTTGCCAATCCCCAGGTGGGGGCAGGGGATTCCCCAGCTTGGGGGCCCGGTAGTACAGATATGCACTTTATAAAGGATGATGATATGATGATATTGCATTTATATCCCGCCCTCGACTCCGAATCTCAGAGTCTCAGAGCGGCTCACAATCCCCTTTATCTTCCTCCCCCACAACAGACACCCTGTGAGGTGGGTGGGGCTGAGAGAGCTCTCCCAGAAGCTGCCTTTTCAGGGACAACCTCTGCCAGAGCTCTGGCTGACTCAAGGCCATCCCAGCAGCTGCGAGTGGAGGAGTGGGGAATCAAACCCGGTTCTTCCAGATAAGTGTCCGCACACTTAACCACTACACCACACTGGCTCTCACTGATCATGGATGTTGCATTAGGATGTTGCATCCCCAGGTGGGGGCATGGGATCCCCTGGTTTGGAGGCCCTCCCCCCTTCAGGGCCATCGAAAAGCGTGGGGGAGGGAAATGTCCGCTGGGCACTCCATTATTTCCTATGGAGACCAATTTCCATAGGATATAATAGAGAATTGATCTGCAGGTATCTGGGGCTCTGAGGGGGCTGTTTTTTCAGGTAGAGACACCACATTTGCAGCATGGCATCCAGTGCCTCTCCCCAAAACACCCTCCAAGTTTCAAAAGCTTTGGACCAGGGGGTCCAATTCTATGAGCCCCAAAAGAAGGTGCCCCTGTCCTTCATTATTTCCAATGAAGGGAAGGCCAGAACTCCCTTTGGAAATGTGATCACTAAAACTCCATTTGGAGTTCAATTATGCCTGTCACAACCTTGCTCCACCCCCAAAGTCTCCTGGCTCCACCCCCAAATGTAATGCCAGGTAGCAAAAATATAAACTTTATAAAGGATACAGAAAAACGCAAAGATTTTTTAAAAACTTAAAATAAAACATGCCTAAAACATTAGCACTTGTTGGTCTTAATGGTGCTTTCTTTCGATCTCTCCTGTGCAATCAAGGGAGTTGGGCAAAGGAAGCTCTGGCTCTTTCATTCCTTCCCCAAGGGATCAGGAGGGGGAGGATTCTCAGCCAGCAGAAGGAAGAGAGGCTTGGCTCAGTAGCTCTGCTGTGCAATTGGGAGAGCCTGGCAAAGCAAGCTCTCCCTCCCCAAGCCTCAGTCAACTGAGAAAATAGAGACTTTACTCTGTAGCTCCTGTGCAATTGAGCATGCCTGGCAAAGCAAGCTGTGATGCAGAAGGAAGCAAGAGAAAGGGAGCCGGAAGCGACAGCCAGTTGCTCAGGAGCCTGATAGGAGCTTCTTGCATGCTGTCTTGTACGCTTTTCAGGAGCGGGTGGTTTTATGACTACCGAATGAGGATTGTTTTGTGAGTGGCAGATATAGCGCTGTTGGGAGATCATGATGAATTTTGATTTGTTTTTATTGTTCATCAACATAAAAATAACAATAAACCTCATAAACCTAGAAGAAGAATTGCAGATTTATCCCCCACCCTTCTCTCTGAATCACAGACTCAGAGCGGCTTAAAATCTCCTATATCTTCTCCCCCCACAACAGACACCCTGTGAGGTGGGTGGGGCTGAGAGAGCTCTGACCGAAGCTGCCCTTTCAAGGACAACTTGTTATGGCTAACCCAAGGCCATTCCAGCAGCTGCAAGTGGTGGAGTGGGAAATCAAATCCAGTTCTCCTAGGTAAGAGTCCACACATTTAACCACCACACGAAACGGAATCAGAGTCTCACAGCAGTTTACAATCGCCTATCTCTTCTGCCCCCCACAACAGACACCCTGTGAGGTGGGTGGGGCTGAGAGAGCTCTGACAGAAGCCACCCTTTCAAGGACAACTCTGCCGGAGTTATGGCTAACCCAAGGCCATTCCAGCAGCTGCAAGTGGAGAAGTGGGATATCAAACCCAGTTTTCCTAGGTAAGAGTCCGCACATTTAACCATCACATGAAACTGAATCAGAGTCTCACAGCAGCTTACAATTTCCTATATCTTCTCCCCCCCACAACAGACACCCTGTGAGGTGGGTGGGGCTGAGAGAGCTCTGACAGAAGCCGCCCTTTCAAGGACAACTCTGCCGGAGTTATGGCTAACCCAAGGCCATTCCAGCAGCTGCAAGTGGAGGAGTGGGGAATCAAACCTGGTTCTCCCAGATAATAGTCTGTGCACTTAACCACTACACCATCCTATTGGGTTGATTCTGGAGTTCCAGTTTCTGCCCTGGTTTCTTCACACTCTCATTGGAACTGGAGTCCTCATATTTTTCCCCAGGCACGTGAACCAAATTTGATAGGAAAATTACTGTTCACACCGATGCCTATTTTGAGACCAATTGCCTACAAATGTCATTAAAGTGCCATAAAAGAAATAAATGAACGGTCACGCCAGCAGTGAGATACGGGCAAAACGGCTGGCTCGCAGGGCCTATTTATGAAAACAAAACGAAGCGAATGGGCATATTCATTTGGAATATTTCTATGCTGCCACTTCTGAATCTTGCTTGAGGGCCGCTTACAATGAATTAAATGTCTGTATGTCCTTTCGTGGAGCTCAGATAATTTAGAGCAGAGTGGCCAAACTGTGGCTCTTTCACACATATTTGTGACAACTCTTGCCTTGAAAACTCTACGGGTGGCCATAGATCTTGTTGTTTGTTCAGCTCGCGCAATGGAGTCCAACTCTTTGCGACCCCCCTGGACCAAGTCACGCCAGGCCCTCCTGTCTTCCACCATCCTCCGAAGTCTGCTCAAATTCGTGTTAGTTACATCAGTCACACTGTCCAGCCATCTCCTCTTTTGCCGTCCCCTTCTTCTTTTGCCTTCTGTTTTTCCCAGCATCAGGGTCTTCTCCAGTGAGGGCTCCCTTCTCATTTGGTGGCCAAAGTATTGGAGCTTCAGCTTCAGCATTTAACCTTCCAGGGAACAGTCAGGGTTGATATCCCTTCGGACTGACTGATTGATCTTCTTGCAGTCCCAAGGGACTCTCAAGGTTCTTCTCCAGCACCACAGCTCAAAAGCATCTATTCTTCTGTGCTCGGCCTTCCTTATGGTCCAGCTCTCACACCCATACGTTACTACTGGGAATACCATCACCTTAACTATATGGACTTTTGTTGGCAGGGTGATGTCTTTCCCAGCATCAGGATCTTCTCCAGGGAGTGCTCCCTTCTCATTTGGTGGCCAAAGAATTGGAGCTTCAGCTTCAGCATCTGGACCTTCAGGAACAGTCCAGGGTTGATTTCCTAGGACTGACTGATTGGATCTTCTTGCAGTCCAAGGGACTCCGTGACTTGGATGGCCCCGTCCACCTACCATGTCCTTCTGTGAGCCCCCTTTGCCCATGGAGAGACGTCCACTGAGGAGGTGACATGATAGAGGTTTCCAAGACGATGCCTGGGATAGAGAAGGTAGAGAAAAAGAGGACTTTTCTCCCTTTCTCAACAATACGAGAACTCTGTGGGCACTCCATGAAATTGCTGTACAGTCAGGTTAGTAATTGATAGAAGGAAGTCCTTCTTCACCCAAAGGTGGTTTACACACGTGGAAATTCACTTCCACAGGGAGGTGGTGGCAGCTACAAGCATAGGCAGCTTCAAGAAAGTGATTGGAGCAGAGATCCATCAATGGGCTATTAGCCACGGCGTATTGTTGGAACTCCTCTGTCTGGGGCAGTGATGCTCTGTATTCTGGGTTTCTAGTGTCCCTGCGCAATGATGGACCTCCTCATGCCACTGTGGGACACAGAAGTGTTGGACTGGACGGGGCCACTGGCCTGATCCAACATGGCTTCTCTTATGTTCTTATGTGACAATAGAGTGTTTGGACTGGAGGGGCCACTGGCCTGATCCCAACAGGGCTTCTCTTATGTTCTTATGTGACATAGAGTGTTGGACTAGGAGGGGCCACTGGCCTGATCCAACATGGCTTCTCTTATGTTCTTATGTGACACAGAGTGTTGGACTGGAGGGGCCACTGGCCTGATCCAACAGGGCTTCTCTTCTGTTCTTATGTGACACAGAGTGTTGGACTGGATGGGCCATTGGGACCTGATCCAACAGGTGGCTTCTCTTATGTTCTTATGTGACACAGAGTGATTGACTGGCCTGGGCCACTGGCCTGATCCAACATGGCTTCTCTTATCGTTCTTATGTTCTTATTTCTCATCCAAATTATTTTCATACTGGACCAGCCTGCCGTTGGACTATCTGCAAGGACACTAACGTGACTTTGGCGATTCTTGCTTTATAGCTGCGACGTTTTACTGATCATGGCTTTCCTTGCACATTTTTCCTATTATTGGTTATATGGCTCTTCGTACAGGGCCTACCATAAGCTCCAGGAGGACTGGCTACATCAAGGGGCGTTGGCCTGGTATGCAAAGGGAGTTCCTGCTACAAAAAAACTCCTGACTAGAGGACACTCCCTTGCTGGGCTGAGAGGAGGTTGTGCCTGTCATTCCAGGGGATCTCAGAGTAGGGTTGCCAGTCTGATTCAAGAAATATCTGGGGACTTTGGGGGCGGAGCCAGGAGACATTGGGGGCGGAGCCAGGAGACATTGGGGGTGGAGCCAGGAGCAGGGTGTGGCAAGCACAACTGAATTCCAAAGGGAGTTCTGGCCATCACATTGAAAGGGACTACGGGCTGGGAGAGCTAAAGAAGAAGTAAGAAAATATTGGATGAAATTTTATGCCCGATTAGACAGTCAAGTACTCTTAAGATTCTCTGGTGTGAACTTATTTCTCCCTTTCCCCCCCCATAATTTATATTATAGAATTGCCTTTACTGGAATTGTCAAATCAATTGATGACTTTAGCAAAGGATTTAAACTATAAAATTTTAAAATGTGGATGAGCTTTAGTATAGACATCATAATATGGAACAGTTTATGTAAAGAAAGCATTGTAGAAGTAAGCTTGTATTTTTTTGAAAGTGTTTTTGTGCAGAATAAGGCCCAAATGTATTGTGCTTTCTATTTCCCATATCCCTTACCCTTACTCTTTTTGAAACCAATAATTTTTTTGGAAAATGAAAGGGTCTACGCTCCTTTTGTAATGCCTTCCCTCCATTGGAAATAATGAAGGACAGGGGCACCTGCCTTTGGGGGCTCACAGGATTAGACCCCCCGGTCTGATCTTTTTGAAACTTGAAGGGGGAAGCTAAAAATTTGGTGCCTATCTCAAAAAAGAAGAAGAAGATATTGGAATTATGTCCCCGCCCTCCACTCCGAAGAGTCTCAGAGCTGCTCACAATCTCCTTTACCTTCTTCCCCCACAACAGACACCCTGTGAGGTAGATGAAGATATTGGATTTATATCCCGCCCTCCCCTCCCGAAGAGTCTCAGAGCCAACTCACAATCACCTTTACCTTCCTCCCCCACAACAGACTCCCTGTGAGGTAGATGAAGATATTGGATTTATATCCCGCCCTCCACTCCGAAGAGTCTCAGAGCGGCTCACAATCTCCTTTACCTTCCCCCCCACAACAGACACCCTGTGAGGTAGATGAAGATATTGGATTTATATCCCGCCCTCCACTCCGAAGAGTCTCAGAGCGGCTCACAATCTCCTTTACCTTCCTCCCCCACAACAGACACCCTGTGAGGTGGGTGGGGCTGAGAGGGGCTCTCACAGCAGCTACCCTTTCAAGGACAGAGAGTGGCCTACAATCTCCTTTACCTTCCTCCCCCACAACAGACACCCTGTGAGGTGGGTGGGGCTGAGAGGCCTCTCACAGCAGCTGCCCTTTCAAGGACAACTCTTGGGAGAGCTCTGGCTGGCCCAAGGCCATTCCAGCAGGTGCAAGCGGAGGAGTGGGGAATCAAACCCGGTTCTCCCAGATAAGAGTCCGCACACTTAACCACTACACCAAACTGGCTCCAGATACCCATGGATCAATTTTCAATTATACCCTGTGTGGGAATCGGTCTCCATAGGGAATGATGGAGTGCTCAGCAAACATTACCTCCCCCCTCCCCTGCTTTCTGATGACCCTGAAGTGGGGGAGGGCCTCCAAACCAGGGGATCTCCTGCCCCTACCTGGGGATTGGCAACCCTATCTCTGAGCCCCAGTGGGACGTTGGCACCCCCGCCAATCAATCCTTTTCCCGCTTCCCCCTCAACCCTTCAAAAGCATTCCATGCACAAAACCCTTGAAAACAAAGGCCGCCGTGTGTTTTAGAAAATGGAAACAATGAGGGTTTTTATTTGCAGCAACAACTAGAAAAATTAATCCTCGATATCAATGCCAACAGAGCGTCTTCGTGAAATAATTATCACGTCTGCTGTGATAAACAAAGGGTTTTAAATGATCCGACTTAAGCCTCAGAACCGCCACGTTTGTAGACAAGGCATCTGAGCAGATGTGGACTTGAAATCGCTTCTCAGTTCTCCGGGTGGCTCAGATACGAATGCCAGCCTCCAGGGGAGGCAACACTCAAAGAAACACTCAAACACTGTCCAGTCCTCAGATTCAGCAGGAACTCACAGGAGCATAGCTCCTGAATCTTTCTGAGGGTTCCCCCTCCTCCTCCCCACCTACCTTGTCCATTGAATAGGAGGTGCAGCTGCATAACAATCCCTGGATTAGGAGAGCGGGCAGCCAGCCAGCCACCTGGGGCTTTGCCACCCCCATCCCCCAGCAGCCCTCATTAACCCCTGGAGAAGCCTACCCCACCCTTTCTCCACTTCTTATGTGGTTTTGGGTGGCGGGTGGCCTTTTGACAGGGGGGCGGCGGCCCAGGAGAGCCCCAGGAGAGCGAGGCCTGCTTGGGCTGGCTGGATCTATTATCTCTTATTATAGATCTATTATTATTAGGGGAGGGACGGTGGCTCAGTGGCAGAGCATCTGCTTGGGAAGCAGAAGGTCCCAGGTTCAATCCCCGGCATCTCCAAAAAAGGGTCCAGGCAAATAGGTGTGAAAAACCTCTGCTTGAGACCCTGGAGAGCCGCTGCCAGTCTGAGAAGACAATACTGACTTTGATGGACCAAGGGTCTGATTCAGTATAAGGCAGCTTCATATGTTCATATGTTCATCTCGACCGCAAGTAAGGATGCCCGTTGACCGCGGCTAGCCAACTGAGGGGGGGGGGGGAGACGAGCTTTGTTTAGGCCACCTTTTCTAGGCCCCTCTTCATACGGAGCAAGCAGTGCTGTTCCTAAATAAGGCTGCTTGGTCGTTCAGGGTGCTGCCGAAAAATGCTTTCGTCTCCGGGTCAGCATCAGGCGACCAATACCCTGAGCCGCCTACATGCAGGATCGGGACTGCGGCTTCCAGTGGCATCTTCCACCTGCCGTTTCGCCCCTTGCCCATCGCTGCAGGACTTGGTATGTTGTGGGTTGTGAATGTGGATATGCCCTTCAGGCCTGCGCAGAGGAATTTTTAGGTGAAGCGCAGTGTGCGCAGTACTGGCTCCACCCGTTCACCTTGGGGTCATCTGCCATGGCCCAGTAAGCCGGGACGCCGGCAGCAAGTCCTCCAGGTGGTAGATGTTACATTAACGAGCTCTGTCTGCCCGGGTTTGATGTTAGAGTTTTCCTTCTCTTGGCTGGCGAGGTTGGTGAGCCCAGCCTGCCCATCCAGTTATACCGCCGAACATTCGGATGGGCCATTGGCCTAATCCAACAGGGCCATAACGTGGCAAACTCTGTGAAAACGGGGGGGACCAGCGAGAAGGTGTTGCCACGGATGCAGTAATGTAGGAGAGGCCATTGCAATGACCATCTGCCAGGCATAGCCAGACAGTGACCACGCAGCGTTCACTACACCGGGAAAGGAGAGGCAATGTATTGCGCATGCACTTTCCCTGGGGGGGCAGGGCACCCAGAGGGAGCCCACCCCCCCTCCACCCGGATCTATTATAGCATTGGGAAAAGTGCAGAAAAGAGCAACTAGAATGATTCAAGGGTTGGAACACTTTCCCTATGAAGAAAGTTTAAAACGCTCGGGGCTCTTTAGCTTGGAGAAACGTTCACTGAGGGGTGACATGATCGAGGTTTACAAGATAATGCATGGGATAGAGAAGGTAGAGAAAGAAGGACTTTTCTCCCTTTCTCACAATATGAGAACTTGTGGGCACTCAATGAAATTGCTGAGCAGTCGGGTTAGAACGGATAAAAGGAAGTTCTTCTTCATCCAAAGGGTGATTAATGCTTGGAATTCACTGCCACAGGAGGTGGTGGCAGCTGCAAGCAAAGCCAACTTCAAGAGGGGATTTGGATAAGCATATGGAGCAGACGTCCATCAGTGGCTATTAGCCACAGCATATTGATGGAACTCTCTGTCTGGGGCAAGTGATGCTCTGTATTCTTGGTGCTTGGGGAGGCCACAGTGGGAGGGCTTCTAGTGTCCTGGCCACACTGGTGGACCTCCTGATGGCTCTTGGGAGGGTTTTTGGCCACTGTGTGACACAGAGTATTGGACTGGATGGGCCATTGGCCTGATCCAACAGGGCTTCTCTTATGTTCTTCTGTGACACAGAGTGTTGCAATGGATGGGCCATTGGCCTGATCCAACAGGGCTTCTCTTATGTTCTTATGTCTGGGGCAGTGATGTTCCGTATTCTTGGTGCTTGCGGGGGGGGGGGGCGCACAGTGGGAGGGCTTCTAGTGTCCTGGCCCCACTGGTGGACCTCCTGATGGCTCTTGGGGGGGGTTTTGGCCACTGTGTGACACAGAGTATTGGACTGGATGGGCCATTGGCCTGATCCAACAGGCCTTCTCTTAAGTTCTTATGTGACACAGAATGTTGGACTGGATGGGCCATTGGCCTGATCCAACAGGGCTTCTCTTATGTGACACAGAGTGTTGGACTGGATGGGCCACTGGCCTGATCCAACAGGGCTTCTCTTATGTGACACAGAGTGTTGGACTGGGTGGGCCATTGGCCTGATCCAACATGGCTTCTCTTATGTTCTTATCAAAACGTCATGATGCAACGTCACCCCAGAGTCAGAAATGACTGGTGCTTGCACAGGGGGACTACCTTTGCCTTTACATCAGTGTTGATAATCACACAGCCGCTAGCCGGCTACGGTACAGCTTGTTGGATTGCTGCTCGCTTGCTGCCAGCGTCCAAATAACGCAGTTGATGAATGAAATATCCCGCTGTCATAAGACTTTGTACAGACAGTTCATGAGAACCTTTTTGTGCTGCGGGATAAGCTAAAGCAGAGATACACCCTGAATGCAACTGTTGACTGCGCTGGTTCCTATAGTAATCCCGACCAGAAGATACTTCGTATAGAAACAACATGCTTTTGAACCTAGGATTCATGTCGTTGCATAAATATGCATGACGTCTTCTGACAACTGGATGTTTGTTTCATCGCCGGCATTATTCGGACACCGCCAGCAAGCGAGCGGCAATCAACAAGTCGCACCATAGCTGGCTGGTGAATGGCTGCGTTATTAGCAAAACGGATATAGGAGACGGCGTCTAATGTGGGTTTGTTACGTGCTGAATACAAGACTTGATTCAAAGCGAAAGCGACTGTAATGACTTCATTACAAATCTGAAAGGCCACAGCGCGTGGAACAATAGGAATGATGTTTGACGCAGTGTTTTCTTTGTCTGTTGCCAGACCTCCGCACTGCGGTTTCCGTGTTTTGTGGAATAACCTCCAGGTGAGGCCTGGAGGTATCAAGGACACATGAAATTGCCTCGTACTGCATCAAAAGTTGGTGCAGTCTTGTCTACTCTAGGCCACAGTTGGCCAAACTAGCTTAAAATAAGAGACACAAAGAATAAACATCAGATGTTTGAGAGCCACAAGACAGGAACGAAGGAAGCAAGCAGCTGGAGGGGGGGAGGATGAGATGCAAAGAAAGCAACTTGAAGTGCATTCTCCAAGCCGCCATCTGGCTTCGTGAAGTGTTTTAAGGGGGAGGGGCTTTAGAACATAAGAACATAAGAGAAGCCATGTTAGATCAGGCCAATGGCCCATCCAGTCCAACATTCTGTGTCACACAGCGGCCAATTATATATATATATATATATATATGTATATACACACACACACACACTGTGGCTAATAGCCACTGATGGACCTCTGCTCCATATTTTTATCTAACCCCTTCTTGAAGGTGGCTATGCTTGTGGACGCCACCACCTCCTGTGGCAGTGAATTCCACATGTTAATCACCCTTTGGGTGAAGAAGGACTTCCTTTTATCCGTTTTAACCTGTCTGCTCAGCAATTTCATCGAATGCCCACGAGTTCTTGTATTGTGAGAAAGGGAGAAAAGGACTTCTTTCTCTACTTTCTCCATCCCATGCATTATCTTGTAAACTTCTATCATGTCACCCCTCAGTCGACGTTTCTCCAAGCTAAAGAGCCCTAAGCGTTTCAACCTTTCTTCATAGGGAAGGTGTTCCAGCCCTTTAATCATTTTAGTTGCCCTTTTCTGAACTTTCTCCAATGCTATAATATCCTTTTTGAGGTGCGGCGACCAGAACTGCACACAGTACTCCAAATGAGACCGCACCATCGATTTATACAGAGGCATTATGATACTGGCTGATTTGTTTTCAATTCCCTTCCTAATAATTCCCAGCATGGCGTTGGCCTTTTTTATTGCAAACGCACACTGCCTTGACATTTTCAGTGAATTATCTACCATGACCCCAAGATCTCTCTCTTGGTCTGTCTCTGCCAGTTCACACCCCATCAACTTGTATTTGTAGCTGGGATTCTTGGCCCCAATGTGCATTACTTTGCACTTGGCCACATTGAACCGCATCTGCCACGTTGACGCCCACTCACCCAGCCTCAACAGATCCCTTTGGAGTTCCTCACAATCCTCTCTGGTTCTCACCACCCTGAACAATTTAGTGTCATCCGCAAATTTGGCCACTTCACTGCTCACTCCCAACTCTAAATCATTTATGAACAAGTTAAAGAGGATGGGACCCAGTACCGAGCCCTGCGGCACCCCACTGCTTACCGTCCTCCACTGCGAAGACTGCCCATTTATACTCACTCTCTGCTTCCTATTACTCAGCCAGTTTTTGATCCACAAGAGGACCTGTCCTTTTACTCCATGACTCTCAAGCTTTCTAAGGAGCCTTTGATGAGGAACTTTATCAAAAGCTTTCTGGAAGTCAAGGTAAGACTTCCTTTGAGAGCCGCACAAAATGTGTGAAAGAGCCAGAGGTCTTTCATTTTTTAAATTAAATAAAAAAGAGTTCCCGGCTCAACATTAGGAAGAACTTCCTGGCCGTTAGAACGGTTCCTCGGTGGAACAGGCTTCCTCCTCGGGAGGTGGTGGGCTCTCCTTCCTTGGAGGTTTTTCAATAGAGGCTGGATGGCCATCTGACAGCAATGAGGATCCCGTCAATTTAGGGGGAGGTGTTTGTGAGTTTCCTGCATTGTGCAGGGGGTTGGACTAGATGACCCTTGGGGTCTCTTCCAGCTCTATGATATCTCACCTATTGCCTGGCTCTTTTTAACTGGAGATGCCAGGGATTGAACCTGGGACCTTCTGCATACTGAGTAGATGCTCTGCCTCTGAGCCATAGCCTCTTCACTCAGGCAAATGCTCTGTGTGAATTACTGTACTATGTTATGGATCAAGTGACCAGCAAGTCTCTTGCTATAAAAGCTTAAGCACCATGTGTGACAACTAACAATGGAACACTGAGGGACAGTTATACAACCTTACCTTTGTGGTTTTGTTTTTTTTAAGCTGACTCATGGCTTAAAACTGCTGGGAACTGCAAATATAGAACAGACTTTTCAGCAGGGCCAGCCCGCGATTTCTGGCACCCTAGACAAGGCTTACTTCTGGCACCTTCACCCCCACCACTGATATGGTCACCAAGTCACGCACGGGGTGCTCAGTTTGGCGCCTCCAGAAGGCTGGTGCCCTAGGCATAAGAACATAAGAGAAGCCCTGTTGGATCAGGCCAATGGCCCATCCAGTCCAACACTCTGTGTCACATAACAGAAGCCATGTTGGATCAGGCCAATGGCCCCTCCAGTCCAACACTCTGAGTCACATAAGAACATAAGAGAAGCCCTGTTGGATCAGGCCAGTGGCCCATCCAGTCCAACACTCTGTGTCACTTAAGAACATAAGAGAAGCCCTGTTGGATCAGGCCAATGGCCCCTCCAGTCCAACACTCTGAGTCACATAAGAACATAAGAGAAGCCCTGTTGGATCAGGCCAATGGCTCATCCAGTCCAACACTCTGTGTCACATAACAGAAGCCATGTTGGATCAGGCCAATGGCCCCTCCAGTCCAACACTCTGAGTCACATAAGAACATAAGAGAAGCCCTGTTGGATCAGGCCAGTGGCCCATCCAGTCCAACACTCTGTGTCACTTAAGAACATAAGAGAAGCCCTGTTGGATCAGGCCAATGGCCCCTCCAGTCCAACACTCTGAGTCACATAAGAACATAAGAGAAGCCCTGTTGGATCAGGCCAGTGGCCCCTCCAGTCCAACACTGAATGTCACATAAGAACATAAGAGAAGCCCTGTTGGATCAGGCCAATGGCCCATCCAGTCCAACACTCTGTGTCACATAACAGAAGCCATGTTGGATCAGGCCAATGGCCCCTCCAGTCCAACACTCTGAGTCACATAAGAACATAAGAGAAGCCCTGTTGGATCAGGCCAGTGGCCCATCCAGTCCAACACTCTGTGTCACTTAAGAACATAAGAGAAGCCCTGTTGGATCAGGCCAATGGCCCATCCAGTCCAACACTCTGTGTCACACAGTGGCCAAAAAAATTATCCTGTGAATTTGGGGAGAGGTATTTGTGAGGTTCCTGCATTGTGCAGGGGGGTTGTACTAGATGACCCTGGAGGTCCCTTCCAACTCTATGATTCTGCATAATATCTTGCTTTGCAAGGCATGCTCAATTGCACAGCAGAGCTACTGAGCCAAGCCTCTCTTCCTTCTATTGGCTGAGGCTCCCCCAACTCTCCTGGGGAAGGAAGGAAAGAGCCAGAGCTTCCTTTGCCCAGTTCCCTACATCCCACGGGAGAAATACAAAGAAAACACCTTTAAGACCAATGAGTGCTAACGTTTTAAGTTTTTTAAAAAATACGTATTTGTGCTTGTCTGTGTTCTTTATAAAGTTTATATCTCTGCGACCTGATCTTAAATAGGTGCGCGCAGGGCCCAGTCCGACATGGCCCCACCTGACGAGGTCTCATTTATGTCAGATCCGGCCCTCATAATGAGTTTGCCACCCCTGCCCTAAAGGAAGTTGAAAAAGTCAAGGCGAGCGTTTCGGAACGAGTGCGTCCACGTGATGTCTCTCTGGGCCCAGCGGAGTATCGCAGCAATGCTGTTCCAGCAGCTATTAAAGGCCCGGCCAGATGAAGCTGCCTTAAAATCGGGCTCCCCTTGGCTGTGCGCCTCCCCAAAATTGGCAGCTTCCGCCCACTTTTGAGGAGACGCACAAGAGAAAGGGAGAAACATCTTGAGAGGATGAAAGGTTGGGTGTGGGGCGAACACCTCAGGAGTCCGGGAAAGAATCCAAGCAGAATACAAGCGAGTTTCTCAGCACAGATGAAGGGGCTCTGTTTATTGTTCCACCATGAATGTCCCCCAAATGTACTTGGCGCCGTGCGGAAGACGCTCGGCTCCAGAGAAATCCGTCCAGAGCACAGGGCATGACCGACTTTGATGCCGAGCAGCCAGGCCAACTGGCAGCGGCCACAGAGCTGGGGACAGAAGGAATGGACTGGGCAAAGTCATTTAATGCCCTCCCAAACTTTGGCAGATTGTGGGAGCACCACAGAAGGCCGGTATTGTTGGGATATTTGGTGAACAGAGCAGAGTTTTGCCCGGTCACGGAAGCGTGAGCCTGACCGCAGGAAATCAATCTTCCGAGATTGCAAAAAAGATAAACTTGCATTTATTCAAGCGGATCCGGTTACATTCCGGTTGCAGCCAAAAGAAGCCTACTTTCCTTATCACAAATGGCCAGCTTGTACGGCATCGTGTGTGGGGGAGTACAAGAGTATTGTCTGTACGGGAGAGACCTGTAAAGACGTGTACTAAGAGCCCTGCAAGCTCTTGGAGGATTGGCTACATCAGGGGGTGTGGCCTAATATGCAAAGGAGTTCCCGCTGCAAAAAAAAACCCTGTGTATCTCCATGGAAGGCCATGTGTGATAAGGGAGAGGTCAAAGCTAGGGTTGCCAAGTCCAATTCAAGAAATATCTGGGGACTTTGGGGGTGGAGCCAGGAGACTTTGGGGGTGGAACCAGGAGACATTGGGGCGGAGCCAGGAACAAGGGTGTGACAAGCATAACTGAACTCCAAGGGAGTTCTGGCCATCACATTTAAAGGGACAGCACACCTTTTTAAATGCCTTCCTTCCATAGGAAATAATAAAGGATAGGGACACCTTCTTTTGGAGCTCATAGAATTGGACCCCCTGGTCCGATCATTTTGAAACTTGGAGGATATTTTGGGCAGAGGCACTAGATGATATACTGAAAATTTGGTGCCTCTACCTCAAAAAACAGCCCCCCCAGTGCCCCCAATACCTCCATTCCCCATTATACCCTATGAGAATCGATCTCCACATAGGGAATAATGAAGTGCCCAGCAGACACACACACCCCTTTTCTGGCGACTCTGAAGCGAGGGATTGGCGTCTCTACTCATGAGTTGCTGCCAACTTTTTCAAAGTAACACAGACACACCTTCCCAAGAGGAAGCCTTTCAATCGGAGACTGAAGCCTCCGGAGGTGGAAAGGCACATGGTCCTCTGGGGGCGGGGCTTCCCCCCGCCGGTCAGCTGATTGGGGGCTGGAAGGAGCCTGGGAAAGTGGAAGAACCCCCCTGGGACCTGGGGATTGGCAAGCCTAGACAAAGCTGTTAGAGAGGGCTGCTCCCAAGTTAAAACACACGGAGGCATTCCATTCAAGGAGGTAACATCTACACACATTTAGAGTAATGTAGGCAGGGCTTTTTATTTATTTTTTTTTGTAGCAGGAGCTCCTTTGCATATTAGGCCTCACACCCCTGATGTAGCCAATCCTCCAAGAGCTTACAAAGTTCTCAGTGCAGGGCCTATTGTAAGCTACATCAGGGGTATAATATGCAAAGGAGTTCCTACTACAAAAAAAGCCCTGGATTTAGCGCCCCCCCCCCCACATGTCCAATTTTTATGTCATCTTTCCACCCAAGTTAGGGTTCCCAGTGTAGTGAAAACATTAAAATAGAGGGAATGCTCATTAAATTTGTAGATGATACTAAATCCGGAAGGGTTGCAAATACAGTACAAGACAGAAACAGCATACTGGATGACCTCAACAGGCTGGAAAACTGGGCTAAAACCGATAAAATGAACTTTAACGGGGATAAATGTAAAGTTCTACATTTCGGTAGGAAAAATCCCATGCATAGTTTTAGGATGCGGGAGACTTGACTTAGCAGTAGTATGTGCAAAAAGGATCTAGGGGTCTTAGTGGATCATATGCTGAACATGAGTCAACAGTATGATGTGGTGGCTAAAAAGGCAAATTTGGCCAATTTGGGGCTGTATCAACAGAAGTATAGTGTCCAGATCATGTGATGAGATGGTATCGCTCTGCTCTGCTAAGACCTCCCCTGGAGTCTTGTGTTCAGCTTTGGGCACCACATTTTAAGAAGGATATAGACAAGCTGGAATGGGTCCAAAGGAGGGCGACGAAGATGGTGAGGGGTCAGCAGACCAAGTCCTATGAGGAAAGGTTGAAGGAGCTGGGGATGTTTAGCCTGGAGAGGAGGCAGCTGAGAGGTGATAGGATTGCCATTTCAAGCGCTTGAAGGGCTGTCCTATAGAGGATGGTGTGGAAGTGTTTTTCTGTGGCCCCAGAAGGTCAGACCAGAACCAATGGGTTGAAATTAAATCAAAAGAGTTTCTGGCTCATCATTAGGAAGAACTTCCTGACCATTAGAGCGATTAGAACAGGGGCTACACTACTCTCTCTCTCACACACACACGTTTAGTTGCTCTGAAACGCAAGCAAAACAAACGAAGGGACTGCGTTGCTGACCCTTCCCATGAAGTACTTCCTGCTCAACTTTAAAGGCAAAACAAACGAAGGGACTGCGTTGCTGACCCTTCCATGAAGTACTTCCTGCTCAACTTTAAAGGCACAGAGACACACACACATTTTGAAACGGACCTGTTTGTAGGTTTCTAAACCTGTTGTAGATCTAGAGCTGCATGGTGGCTGTGGGGGCGGGGCTTCCCCTGCCGGCCAGCTGGCTGGGGGGGGGGAAGCCTGTAAAACAGGGGGATCCCCCCCCGGAACCTGGGGATTGGGAAGCCTAAACTCAGATAATATCTGGAGACTTTGGGGGTGGGGCCGGAAGACTTTGGGGGTGGAGTCAGGAGACTTTCCCTAAAATAAATAAATAAATAAAAACTCAGCGGTGCAGTTCCCCTGAATACACTCTTTATTTCCTCACCCAAGCAGCTGCAAGTCATCTTTCTCTCTCTCTCTCTCTCTCTCTCTCTCACACACACACACACACACAAACAGAAGCAAAAAAAAAACAGTTTGCAACCCCAAACTCGTGTGGTCTCACTAAGCTAATTTACTCACGAGCTGCTGAACTTCCAATAACGCAGGGAAACCAAAGGTTCAAGTTTACCCTTTACTGCGCAAAGGACCTCTGAAAAACTTGTACAACCAGAGGAGGGTCTGGGCTGCTTTCACAGCCGCTGGGAGCAGCCACGTTGTCCTGCCGGCTCACCCCGCCCCCGTTCAGCCTTAAAGACACAGACGCACCGTCCCAAAGCCTTTGCAAGTTTTCTCCTAGCATTCTGAAGGTGAAGGCACACGGGATCAGTGCGGGCGGAGCTTCCACCCCTGCTGGCCAGCTAACTGGGGGCGGGAAGAGCCTGGGAAAGCGGGAGAAGCCCCGCTTGAACCTGGGGATGGGCAAGCCCAAAGGAGAACTCGCTGTGCATTTTTGTGCATGACAATACATCGGGGAGGAGAAAGACCTGGCCTGAATTTAGCTCAAGATGGCAGCCGTGTTAGGCGGTCTGTAGCAGTAGAAAAGAGCAAGAATCTGAGGCAAAGAAGGAGTTTTCACAAACCACTGACTCCTGACAGCTCTTACCCTGCCACAGATGTAGACAGTCTTCCAGGCGCCCCCCCGGTTTCTTGCTCTTGACCTGGATTTGTGCTGTAATGTATCCCAGCGGCCTCCAGGGGCGGCTTTGTTTCTGCTTTTCATGTCCTTTCGTTTCAGCCCTGCAGGGTTCCTATGTGTGAGTGATTTGGGGAGGAAGCTGATTGAGGGAGAGAGAGTCAGAAAGCTAAATAATAATAATAATAAACCACCTTAAACTGAACAGAACTGACGCGTCCTCTTGTTCACAATACTGCAGTTTGCTAGGCTTTTTAAACCCTCCGGCCCCTACATTTCCCTCACAAGAACACAAGAAATCTACATTGGAGCAGTTTGGTGTAGTGGTGAAGTGTGCAGACTCTCATCTGGGAGAATTGGGTTTGATTCCCCACTCCTCCACTTCCAGCTGCTGGAATGGCCTTGGGTCAGCCATAGCTCTCGTAGGAGTTGTCCTTGAAAGGGCAGCTGCTGGGAGAGCCCTCTCAGCCCCACGCACCTCATGGGGTGTCTGTCGTGGGGGGAAGAAGGTAAAGGGGATTGTGAGCCGCTCTGAGATTCTGGGTAGAGGGCGTAATATAAATCCAGTGTTCTTCTTCTTCTTCTCTGTGTCACACAGTGGCCAAAACTCAGGTGCCAGTGGTCCATTGGTGGGGCCAGAACTCCCCCCCACTGTTGCCCCCTAAGCACTAGATACAAACCATCACTGCCCCAGACATAAGAATGTAAGAGAAGCCAATGTTAGATCAGGCCATTGATCCATCCAGTCCAACACTCTGTGTCACACAGTGGCCAAACCCAGGTGCCATCCGGAGGTCCACCAGTGGGGCCAGGACACTAGAAGCTGTCTTACTGTAGCCCCCCCTCCCCGAGGACCAAGAATACAGAGCATCACTGCCCCAGACAGAGAATTCCATCTATACCCAGTGGCTAAGAGCCACTGATGGACCTCTGCTCCAGATGTTTCTCCAATCCCCTCTTGAAGTTGTTGATGCTTTTAGCCGCCACCACTTTCCTGCGGCAGTGAATTCCGTGCATTAATTACTCTTTGGGGGGAAGAAGTACTTCCTTTGATGTGTTCTAAGCCGACTGGGCATACATTTCATCAAGTGCCTCTCTTCCTTCTATTGGCTGAGGCTCCTCCCCCTTCCCCCAGTCCCCTGCGGAAGGAAGGAAAGAGCCAGAGCTTCCTTTGCCCAGTTCCCTGGATCCCACAGGAGAAAAGAAAGCACCTTTAAGACGGAGTGCTAAGGTTTTAAGCATGTTTAAACTTTAAAAAAAAAATTAATTGTGTTTGTCTGTGTCCTTTATAAAGTTTATATCTACGTTAAAAAGGTAAAGGTAGTCCCTTGTGCAAGCACCAGTCGTTTCTGACTCTGGGGTGACGTTGCTTTCACAATGTTTTCACGGCAGACTTTTGACGGGGTGGTTTGCCATTGCCGTCCCCAGTCATCTACACTTTCCCCCCAGCAAGCTGGGGACTCATTTGACTGACCTCGGAAGAATGGAAGGCTGAGTCAAATTTGAGCCAGCTACCTGAACCCAGCTTCTGCCAGGATCGAACTCAGGTCATGAGCAGAGCTTAGGACTGTGGTGCTGCCGCCTTACCACTCTGCACCACGGACTCTTCTTATATCTTCTTATATATTATAAATCGATGGTGCGGTCTCATTTGGAATACTGTGTGCAATTCTGCTCACCGCACCTCAAAAAGGATATTATAGCACTGGAAAAAGTGCAGAAAAGGGCAACTAGAATGATTACAGGTTTGGAACACTTTCCCTATGAAGAAAGGTTAAAACGCTTGGGGCTCTTTAGCTTGGAGAAACGTCGACCGCGAGGTGACATGATAGAGGTTTACAAGCTTATGTATGGGGTGGAGAAAGTAGAGAAAGAAGTCCTTTTCTCCCTTTCTCACAATACAAGAACTCATGGGCTTTCAATGAAATTGCTGAGCAGTCGGGTTAGAACGGATAAAAGGAGGTACTTCTTCACCCAAAGGGTGATTAACATGTGGAATTCACTGCCACAGGAGGTGGTGGCGGCCACAAGCATAGCCAGCTTCAAGAGGGGTTTAGATAAAAATATGGAGCAGAGGTCCATCAGTGGCTATTAGCCACAGTGTGTGTGTGTGTGTGTGTGTGTGTGTGTATAAATTTTTGGACACGGTGTGACACAGAGTGTTGGACTGGATGGGCCATTGGCCTGATCCAACAGGGCTTCTCTTATGTTCTTATGTGACACAGAGTGTTGGACTAGAGGGGCCATTGGCCTGATCCAACAGGGCTTCTCTTATGTTCTTATGTGACACAGAGTGTTGGACTGGATGGGCCATTGGCCTGATCCAACATGGCTTCTCTTATGTTCTTATGTTCTTTGCTACCTAATCTTAAATAGGTATACACATGGTCCGGTCCAGCAAGGACTTTTTGATGTCAGATCTGGCCCTCATAACAAATGAGATTGACACCCCCGCCTTAGGCTTTTCTGTCTCCTTTAGCTGCATTCTGAATGTGAACTGGATCTAAAAAGGTAAAGGAAAGGTCCCCTGTACAAGCACCACTTGTTTCTGACTCCGGGGTGATGTCGCATCACGACGTTTTCACGGCAGACTTTTTACGGGGTGACTTCCCATTGCCTTCCCCAGTCATCTACACTTCCCCCCGCCCCCAGCAAGTTGGGGGTCTCATTTGACCGACCTCGGAAGGAAGGAAGGCTGAGTCAACCTGGAGCCGGCTGCCTGAACCGAGCTTCCGCCGGGATCGAACTCAGGTCGTGAGCAGAGGGCTCGGACTGCAGTACTGCAGCTTTACCGCTCTGCGCCACGGGGCTCTTGAACTGAATCTACTCGCATACATATAGAGTTTGCCTTTTTGCAACACCCTTCTTCGGAGGAGGTTTCCCTGCACTCAGGATCACGCTTCTTCAACTTTAACCAGACATCCCCATACCTCGTACTAATTAGTACTAATCACTTGGTCGACCCTGCTTAACTCCTGAGACCTGATGAGATTGGGCTGGGGAGGGGGACCGCTAGGTCAGGCCAAGGGGCACCCTGAAAGATCGCCATCTTCCCTGGCTTCTGCAAAACGAATTAGCCAACCCAGGCAATCGCTTGGGACACTGGGGAAGGGGGGGGGGTCGCTGGCGGGGAGAAGGTTTCCATCCATTACCTCCCCTGGCTTTTGCATGATTTCAACAGCCTCTCCAAGGCTGTAATTAACTCTGCAGGGAGGGGGAGCAGCGAGTTCAAATGCTGCTGCCTCTTTTTCCCCCACCCACGGTGCTAACTGCAGCTTTCGAAAGGGGTGTTTAAATCCTGGGGGGGGGAGGGTTAAACACCCTTCCCTTCCCACCAGCGACCTTTTCCTGACGTTCCAAGCAAACACCTGGGGCTCCTAATTAGCTTTTTATAAAAACAAAACCAAAGCAAGCAAGGGGGTGGGGGGGACCTAGAAGCTTCTAATCAAGAATCGTTTGCATTTTGTCTAGTTTGGGCATGAGTGGCGGGGGAAAGGGGGGCTGCAATCAGAAGGCGTCGCTTTGATGATGCGGGGCGGGGAGCGTGGGAGACAGGAGGTGAGCAAAGGGTGCATCTGGAGGGCTAGAACGGCACCGGGTGAATTTCAGACAGAGCCATGCGGAGGTTGGGGCCTGCTGCTCACTCAGCCTCCAGGTTCGACTTGCAGTTCTCCCGGAATGTAGGAGCCTCGATATGCAGGGCATATCTCCAGGATGGAAAACCACCGCCTTCCCAAGATTGCCCTGTATGGCGAACTTTCCACCGGCCATCGAAATAGAGGGGCACCAAAGAAGAGGTACAAGGACTCCTTGAAGAAATCCCTTGGCACCTGTCGCATCAACCATCCCCAGTGGTCTGACCTAGCCTCAGATCGCAAAGCATGGAGGCGCACCATCCACCAGGCTGTCTCTTCCTTTGAGAACGCACGCATAGCTGGTCTTGAGGACAAAAGGAGATTGAGGAAGAATCGCACTGCTACAGCACCAACCCCGAATCAGAGTTTTCCCTGCAGCCACTGTGGCCGGACCTGCCTGTCCCGCATTGGTCTTGTCAGCCACCAGCGAGCCTGCAGCAGACGTGGACTACTGCACCTTTCTTAAATCTTCGTTCGCGAAGTCAAGCCGAGAGAGAGAGAGAGAGAGGAGCCTCGTGGCGTAGCATGGGAAAGCCGCAGTCCTGCAGTCCTAGCTCTCTGCTCATGACCATACCCTGAACGTGAGCCAACAGTGTGATGCGGTGGCTAAAAAGGCCAATGCAATTTTGGGCCGTATCAACAGGAGTCTAGTGTCTGGATCACGTGAAGTGATGGTAGCGCTTTACTCTGGGGAGACCACACCCGGAGTATTGTGCAGGGGGTTGGACTAGATGACCCTGGAGGTCCCGACTCTACGATTCTGTGATTCTATGACCCGAGTTTGATCCTGGGTTCAGATCACTGGCCTTCCATCCTTCCGAGGTCGGTGAAATGAGTGGGGGGAAGTGTAGATGACTGGGGAAGGCAATGGCAAACCACCTGGTAAAAAAGTCTGCCAAGAAAACGCCATGATGGGACGTCACCCCAGAGTCAAAAATGACTGGTGCTTGAACAGAGGACTACCTCTCCTGGAATTAGAACCGATCCCATGCTATCAGGCGTATTGTTTTACTCTGCTCTGGTACGAACTCACCTGGAGTATTGTGTTCAGTTTTGGGCACTACATTTTAAGAAGCATAAAGACAAGCTGGAACGGGTCCAGAGGAGGGCGACGAAGACGGTGAGGGGTCTGGTAACCAAGTCCTGTGAGGAAAGGTTGAAGGAGCTGGGCATGTTTAGCCTGGAGAGGAGGTGGCTGAGAGGTGATAGGATCACCATCTTCAAGTCCTTGAAGGGCTGTCCTATAGAGGATGGTGTGGAATTGTTTTCTGTGGCCCTAGATGGTAGGACCAGAACCAATGGTAAGATCTCACCTGGAGTCTTGTTCAGTTTTGGGCACCACATTTTAAGAAGTATATAGACAAGCTGGAATGGGTCCAGAGGGTCAGCCCAGAACCAACAGGTTGAAATTAAATCAAAAGAGGTTCCAGCTCAACATCAGGAAGAACTTCCTGACTGTTAGAGCAATTCCTCAGTGGAACAGGTTTCCTCGGGAGGTGGTGGGCTCTCCTTCCTTGGAGGTTTTTCAACAGAGGCTAGATGGCCATCTGACAGCAATGAGGATCCTGTGAATTTAGGGGAAGGTGTTTGTGAGTTTCCTGGATTGCGCAGGGGGTTGGACTAGATGACCCTGGAGGTACCTTTCCAACTCTATGATTCTATGTTCAGTGCCCCTGGAGAATATGGCCACTTTGGAGGGAGGGCTCTCTGGGGTTGCATTCAGGTTTCCCAGCTCTGAGTTGGTGACTACTTGGAGATTCAGGGGGTGGAGCCTGGGGGAGGCAAGAGTTTGGGGAGGGGAGGGGCCTCAGCAGGGTTCCCATGGCAACAAGTCCACCCTTCAAAGCAGCCGTTTTCTTCAGGGGCAGCAATACCAACCAAAACTGTGGGAATATAACAAAAGATATTAACAAGATTTAGGAATTAACATACTTGATTTCAGGGCTTTTTTTGTAGCCAATCCTCTTGGAGCATACAGGGCTCTTAGTAGAGGGCCTACTGTAAGCTCCAGGAGGATTGGCTACATCAGGGGGCGTGGCCTAATATGCAAAGGTGCTTCTGCTAGAATTCCACCCGTGGGCCACACTCTCTGATGCAGCCAATCCTCCTGGAGCTTACAGGGCTCTTAGTAGAGGGCCTACTGTAAGCTCCAGGAGGATTAGCTACATCAGGGGGGCGTGGCCTAATATGCAAAGGCGCTTCTGCTAGAATTCCACCCGTGGGCCACACCTCTCTGATGCAGCCAATCCTCCTGGAGCTTACAGGGCTCTTAGTACAGGGCCTACTGTAAGCCCCAGGAGGATTGGCTACATCAGGGGGGCGTGGCCTAAGATGCAAAGGAGCTCCTGCTACAAAAGAAGCCCTGCTTGAGAGGAAAGGAGAGAGAGAGATAGAGGTTCCCAACTACATCTCTAGCTGAGAGAGAGAAAGACTGAGTGTGGCACTTCTGAGGAGTAGGAGGAAATTGCCCTAAGAGTAGCAATCTGGAGACAGACAAAGGAATAGGGTTGCCAAGTCCAATTCAAGAAATATCTGGGGACTTTGGAAGCGGAGCCAGGAGACTTTGGGGGTGGAGCCAGGAGAAAGGTTGTGACAAGCATAACTGAACTCCAAAGGGAGTCCTGGCCATCACATTTCAAGGGACTGCACACCTTTTAAATCCCTCCTCTCCGTTGGAAATAATGGATAGGGGCACCTTCTTTGGGGGCTCATAGAATTGGACTCTCTCGTCCAATCTTTTTGAAACTTGGAGGGTATTTTGGAGAGAGGGTCCGGATGCTATGCTGCAAATTTAGTGCCTCTACATGTAAAAAAAAAAAAAAAAAAACAGCTCCCCCAGTGCCTCAGATACCCGCAGATCAATCTCCCATAGGGAATTTTCCATAGGTCTCCATAGGGAATAATGGAGTGCCCAGCAGACATTTCCCTCCCTCCCATGCTTTCTGGTGACCCTGAAGTGGGGGGGGTGGCCTCCAAACCGGGGGATCCCCTGCCCCCACCTGAGGAGGAGATTGGATTTATACCCCATCCTTCATTCAGAGTCCCCACAACAGACACCCCGTGGGGCTGAGAGAGCACTTTCGAGAACTGCTCCTGAGAGATCAGCTCTGAGAGAACTGGGACAGAACCAAGGTCACCCAGCTGGCTGTACATGGAGGAAGAGCGGGGAATCAAGGCCAGTTCTTCCAGAGTAGAATCTGCTGCTCTTAACCACTACACCAAGCGGAGAAGAAGAAGAAGATATTGGATTTATATCCCGCCCTCCACTCCGAAGAGTCTCAGAGCGGCTCACAATCTCCTTTGCCTCCCCCCCCCCACAACAGACACCCTGTGAGGTAGAAGAAGATATTGGATTTATATCCCGCCCTCCACTCTGAAGAGTCTCAGAGCGGCTCACAATCTCCTTTACCTTCCTCCCCTACAATAGACACCATGTGAGGTAGGTGAAGATATTGGATTTATATCCCACCCTCCACTCCGAAGAGTCTCAGAGCGGCTCACAATCTCCTTTACCTTTCTCCCCTACAATAGACACCATGTGAGGTAGGTGAAGATATTGGATTTATATCCCACCCTCCACTCCGAAGAGTCTCAGAGCGGCTCACAATCTCCTTTACCTTCCCCCCCCCCCCCACAACAGACACCCTGCGAGGTGGGTGGGGCTGAGAGGTCTCTCACAGCACCTGCCCTTTCAAGGACAGAGTCTCAGACCGGCCTACAATCTCCTTTCCCTTCCTCCCCCACAACAGACACCCTGTGAGGTGAGTGGGGCTGAGAGGGCTCTCACAGCATCTGCCCTTTCAAAGACAGAGAGCAGCCTACAATCTCCTTTCCCTTCCTCCCCCACAACAGACACCCTGTGAGGTGGGTGGGGCTGGAGAGGGCTCCCACAGCAGCTGCCCTTTCAAGGACAACCTCTGCCAGAGCTCTGGCTGACCCAAGGCCATTCCAGCAGGTGCAAGTGGAGGAGTGGGGAATCAAACCCGGTTCTCCCAGATAAGAGTCCACACACTTTAACCACTACACCAAACTGGCTCTGAGAGGAGAGGTGGATCTGTCCCTCCAGTTCTTCCGCCGGGGCCTCAATCCTGCGAAAGCGCAGCATTGCCCCTCTGACGTGCGTCTCCTCGATTCCCCCCACCCCCGTTATGAGATTAATTAAATATGGCAGATGTTTCGCCAGCCTTTTCTGTCAGGCTTCCAAGGACGGGGGAATCGGAAGCCTCCCTTGGTAGCTCGTTAAAACGCACATCTGTTCCAACCATTAGGCTCTGCACGCCCTGGCGGCTCACTGATTTGAGAGTTCCACTTGGAAAGGTCTCGACCACTGATTGGCAACATTTGCAGAAAGGACTTCTGGGAATCTTCCGTTCCGGAGCCAAGGATTCACCAGAGATCTGGGATCTATTTTTGAGGGTGGCAGAGAGGCATTCCGGCCTAGAATATGTGAAAACGCACCTGCTTCTAGGCAAGCCTCATTTAGGGGAGGAGCCAATGGCCCATCTGGTCCAACACTCTGTGTCACACAGTGGCCAAAAAAACCCAGGTGCCATCAGGAAATCCACCACTGGGGTCAGGACACTAGAAGCCCTCCCACTGTTGCCCCTCCCAAGCACCAAGAATACAGAACACCACTTGCCCCAGACATAAGAACGTAAGAGAAGCCATGTTGGATCAGGCCAATAGCCCATCCGGTTTAACACTCTGTGTCACACAGTGGCCAAAAATACCAGGTGCCATCAGGAGGTCCACCAATGGAGTCAGGACACTAGAAGCCCTCCCAATATTGTCCCCCCAAGCACCAAGAATAGAGAGCATCACTGCCCCAGACATAAGAACATAAGAGAAGCCATGTTGGATCAGGCCAATAGCCCAGCCAGTTTAACACTCTGTGTCACACAGTGGCCAAGAATACCAGGTGCCATCAGGAGGTCCACCAATGGAGTCAGGACACTAGAAGCCCTCCCAATGTTGTCCCCCCAAGCACCAAGAATACAGAGCATCACTGCCCCAGACATAAGAACATAAGAGAAGCTATGTTGGATCAGGCCAACAGCCCATCCAGTTTAACACTCTGTCACACAGTGGCCAAGAATACCAGGTGCCATCAGGAGGTCCACCAATGGAGTCAGGACACTAGAAGCCCTCCCAATGTTGTCCCCCCAAGCACCAAGAATACAGAGCATCATTGCCCCAGACATAAGAACATAAGAAAAGCCATGTTGGATCAGGCCAACAGCCCATCCAGTTTAACACTCTATGTCACAGAGTGGCCAAAAAACCCAGGTGCCATCAGGAAGTTCACCAGTGGGGCCAGGACACTAGAAGCCCTCCCACTGTTGCCCCCCCCCCCCCCCGCAAGCACCAAGAATACAGAGCATCACTGCCCCCAGACAGAGTGTTCCATCTTTATCCTGTGGCTAATAGCCACTGATGGACCTCTGCTCCAGATGTTTATCCAATCCCCTCTATGCAGGGCTCCTTTTGTAGCAGGAACTCCTTTGCAAATTAGGCCACACACCCCTGACGCAGCCAATCCTCCTGGAGATTACTGTGGGCCCTATACTAAGAGCTTTGTAAGCTATTGGAGGATTGGCTGCATCAGGGGTGTGTGGAATAAGATGCAAAGAAGTTCCTGCTACCAAAAAAAAAAAAGACCCGTCTCTATGCACGTAGCTGACACCACCTCCTGTGGCAAAGAACATGTGGTACGAATGGAGAACTGAAAGAAAGGAATAAACTAAATCCCCCTCCCCCTTTCCTCCCGTCCTTCTTCCCCCCTCCTATTCCTCCAGTTGGATCCCACACATTGACTGATTCCTTGGAAGCAGGGTTCGTTTTGTAGGAAAATAGGTGGTGGAGCTCATTAGCACAACTCATTAGCATATGCCACCCCTCCCCCAGCCAAAAGCAACCCGACGCAAGAAAGGAGAGCCCCGGGCGAGCGAGGCCTGCTTGGGCTGGCTAGAGATCCAGCCAGCCCAAGCAGGCCTCGCTCACCCGGGGCTCTCCTTGGCCACCGCCTCCTCCCCACACTCAAAAGGCCAGCAAGCCACCTGCTGCCCAAAATCACATAAGTAGTGGAGAAAGGGTGGCGCGGGCTTCTCCAGGGGTTAATGAGGGCTGCTGGGGGCGTGGCAAAGCCCCTGGTGGCTGGCTGGCTGCCCGCTCTCCTAATCCAGGGATTGTTATGCAGCTGCACCTCCTATTCAATGGACAAGGTTGGTGGGAGGAGGAGGCGAAACCCTCAAAAAGGTTCAGGAGCTGCACTCCTGTGAGCTCCTGCTGAATTCAAGGCCTGCTTGGAAGTTAAGCCCAGCTGGGCTCATTTTAGCCGCCCTGAGCCTGCTCTGGCGGGGGAGGGCGGGATATAAATAAAATTTTACATTACATTACATTTTAGGGTTGCCAAGTCCAATTCAAGGAATATCTGGGGACTTTGGGGGTGGAGCCAGGAGCAAAGTTGTGACAAGCACAATTGAACTCCAAAGGGAGTTCTGGCCATCGCATTGATAGGGACATTTGAAATGCCTTCCTTCCATAGGAAATCATGAAGAATAGGGGCATCTTCTTTGGGGGCTCATAGAATTGGACCCCTTGGTCCAATCTTTTTGAAACTTGGAGGGTTCTTTGAGGAGAGGCACTAGATGCTATACTGAAAATCTGGTGCCTCTACCTCAAGAAAACAGCTCCCCCAGAGCCCCAGATACCCGCGGATCAATTCTCCATGATTTTCTATGGGAATAAATCTCCATAGGGAATCATGGAGTGCCCAGCAGACGTTCCCCTCCCCTCCCCCCGCTTTCTGATGACCCTCAAGGGGGAGGAGGGCCTCCAAACCGGGGGATCCCCTGCCCCCACCTGGGGATTGGCAACCCTAGCTCATTTCCGGTGACATGTACATCCCCTGGATCGCGGAGTCTCGCAGAAAGCGTCTCTCCGAGAAGGCGAATCAAGTTTCCCTCCCGGATGGCTGGCAAGCCTTGATCGCCAGTCCCTGCAGCTCCCTCCGAAAGGGAGACGTTTGCTTTGAAGTTCCGGCTGAAGAGCTCTTGGCAGTCCTTTGTGCTCCTTGCAATATTTCCCAGGTATAATAAGGGTGGCGGAGTTCCGTTTCAAGCGACAAATTAGCAAGCGCGGGCCGTCTCTCTCTTCTGAAGCTCCCACAAATTACTCTCTGCCTTCGCTAGGCTTGCCGGCTGTGGCCGTACCTTTGGAAATGCCTGGGGTTTGGGAGACGGGGGAGGATGGAGTTTGGGGAGGGGGGTCAGCAGGGACCGGGGATGGGCACGAACCGGGAAAATGGGGTTCCGTTCGTGGTTGAACCATGAACCAAACCACGAACCAAGTTGAACTAGGAGGCTGGCTCTCGAACTGAGTCGGTTCCTGGTTCATGGCCACTGTGTGACACAGAGCGTTGGACTGGATGGGCCACTGGCCTGATCCAACATGGCTTCTCTTATGTTCTTATGTGACACAGAGTGTTGGACTGGAGGGGCCACTGGCCTGATCCAACAGGGCTTCTCTTATGTGACACAGAGTGTTGGACTGGAGGGGCCACTGGCCTGATCCAACAGGGCTTCTCTTATGTTCTTAATCTTATGTGACACAGAGTGTTGGACTAGATGGGCCACTGGCCTGATCCAACATGGCTTCTCTTATGTTCTTATGTGACACAGAGTGTTGTACTGGATGGGCCATTGGCCTGATCCAACAAGGCTTCTCTTATGTTCTTATGTGACACAGAGTGTTGGACTGGATGGGCCATTGGCCTGATCCAACGTGGCTTCTCTTATGTCTAGGGCAGTGATGCCCTGTATTCTTCGTACCTGAGAGACAAGAGTGGGGAGGGCTTCTGGTGTTATAACCCTGCTGGTGGACCTTCTGATGGCATCTAGGTTTTGGCCACTGTGTGACACAGTGTTGGACTGCATGAGCCATTGGCCTGATCCAACATGGCTTCTCTTATGTTCTTATGTGACAGAGTGTTGGACTGGAGGGGCCACTGGCCTGATCCAACAGGGCTTCTCTTATGTTCTTATGTGACACAGAGTGTTGGACTGGATGGGCCACTGGCCTGATCCAACAGGGCTTCTCTTATGTTCTTATGTGACACAGAGTGTTGGACTGCATGAGCCATTGGCCTGATCCAACATGGCTTCTCTTATGTTCTTATGTCTGGGGCAGTGATGCTCTGTATTTTTGGTGCTTGGGGGGGGGGGACAACAGTGGGAGGGCTTCTGGAGTTCTGGCCCTGCTGGTGGACCTCCTGATGGCCCCTGGGATTTGGCCATTCTGTGACCCAGAGTGTTGGACTGGATGGGCCATTGGCCTGATCCAACATGGCTTCTCTTATGTTCCAAACCCCATTCAAAGGGACTGCAGTCCCTTTAAACAGGGTTTGCAGGAAGCCTGAGAAACAGCTGAACGGCGGGAACTGCTTGCACCCCAGCTGTTTTTCATGCTGTCTTCTGCAGTCCCTTTAAAGGTTAAAGAGATTTCACAAGATAGGCTGAAACAGCTAAGCAGCAGGGAGCGCCTCCCCGTCGCTCAGCTGTTTTTGTGGCTTTCATGGGGAACAAAGCAGGGGGTTAAACCCATGCCTTCTGCTCCATCTTTGAACCACTACGAGCTGCTCTAGAATCATAGAATTGGAAGGGACCTCCAGGATCATCTAGTCCAACCCCCTTCACAATACAGGAAACTCACAAACACCTCCCCCTAAATTCACAAGATGCTCATTGCTGTCAGATGGCCATCTAGCCTCTGTTGAAAAACCTCCAAGGAAGGAGAGCCCACCACCTCCCAAGGAAGCCTGTTCCCCTGAGGAATCACTCTAACGGTCAGGAAGTTCTTCCTAATGTTGAGCCGGAAACTCTTTTGATTTACTTTCAACCCACTGGTTCTGGTCCTACTTTCCGGGGCCGCAGAAAACAATTCCACACCATCCTCTATATGACAGCCCTTCAAGTACTTGAAGATGGTGATCCTATCACCTCTGAGCCGCCGCCTCTCCAGGCTAAACATCCGCAGCTCCTTCAACCTTTCCTCATAGAGAACTGCATGGTGCCGTCTTGTGGAAGGCAGAGAACGATTTCACCCCAGAGTGATGCGAATTGCAGTATGGTGGTCTGATTGCTAATATCCGGAACAAAGATATTTGGGAAAGAAACGGGTCCCTTTAACACAAACTCAACACGCTGCGTGAACAAGCCCTGAGACTCCTTCGATTTGTGAAAGATGGGATATAAATCCAATCTCTTCTCTTCTTCTCAAAGTATAGAGCAGGGGGTGGGGAACCTCTGTCCCGAGGGCCTTATATGGCCCTCGAGGTCACTTGGTGTGGCCCTCGGGAATTGCTGGACAGATGCATAGATTGCCATGTGGCAGCCTCCCTGGGGCCTGGCTGGCCAGCGAGGATCGTGGGGCCCAGCCGCGCTGTGCAGCAGCCTCCCCAGGGCCAGGCAGGGATCACAGGGCCCAGATGTACTGTGCGGCAGCCTCCCTGGGACCTGGCTGGCCGGCCAGAATTGCTGCAGGGCCTGGGAAAGTTACTGTCCCAGTTCAGTTTGCTCTTGATTATCCCAGAGGGTGTGGCCTAATAAGCTAATGAGTGTGTGACCTAATATGCTAATATTAGGGGATGTGGTCCGATATGCTACTGAGTTTTCTACAAAAAAGCCCTGGACCTATGCCTAGGGCAGCGGGCCATGTGTGTGTGTGTGTGTGTGTGTGTGTGTGTGTGTGAGATTAGGCTTTCCTCACATGACTTCAAATATAAAAACAATTATTTGCCTTAATTTTGCTGACCTGAATCGTTCTCCCTCGGCGGAGCACTGTTTTTTAAGTTGATAATTTTGTATGGCCCGCAAATAATGTTATAAATATCCATACGGCCCTTGGCAGAAAAAAAAAGTTCCACGCCTCTGGTATAGAGCATTGCACTGATTTTCCACCAGCATTCAGTATCGGCATGCCGTCTTTCTTGTCATGTCGGAATATCACCGCCTTTTCCTTCACGCACCTGGCTTTCTTGGCAAAGGCTTCTCCAGACAGGTGCAAATGACACACGATGAACCTCGTCGACGGCCGTCAGAAAGAAGTAATGAGTTTACACGGCTCGGATAACTCTCCAGTGCTTTCATCTCCAGCCATCTTCATACATCATCCCGTACAACCAAGGATAGGAAGGAAGAAAGGAAAACACATTACCTGAAAGCATAATCAAGACAGAACGTTACATTTACAAACCCTCGAACTCCACTTGTCTGGAAGCAGTTCATTTGAACTGTACGCCGGCTCAGAGATCGCGAAAGACAGATCAATTTGTGCTCATCCATCTCTCTACTGTACGGCAGACTTCTGAGGCGCATGAAGGAGAAAAAATAGAGGGCTTTACCTAATCGCTTCTGAAGCATTTCTGCACGTGTCCGGGATGCGCCGCTCGCGAGAACATCCCAAATACTGTTCGCCTTTGCAAAGGGCAGGACTATGTCTTTTTGTGGTGTCCCGTGATTCTTTTCCCCCCAAGAATTTGTTTTTAACCGAGTGTCGCTGCAAGAACAGCAGTGTGCAATAAGAGCCCTGTCCAATAAGGCTGATGCAATAAGAGGGAGATTTTTCATGCCCCAAATCTCCTCCCCTCGAGCTGCTTTTTTCCCAGTGAAGAAAATGTACAAATTCCTCTGCTTTCCCCCCTTGTGCATAGAATACAGGCTTCCCAATCCCCAGATCCCAGCGAGGGATCCCCTGGTTTTACAGGCTTGCCCCCTGCCCCTGCAGCCACCAGTACCTCTAGATCTCCCGCAGGTTTAGAAACAAGTCTGGTTTTAAAATGTGTGCGTGTGTGTGTGCGCGCCTTTAAAGTTGAGCAGGAAGTACTTCATGGGGAAGGGTCAGCAGCAGCCTCTGGGAACACGGTCCCTCCATTTGTTTTGCTTTCGTTTCAGAGCAAGTAAGAGTGTGAGTGTGTGTGTGTGTGAGAGAGAGAGAGAGAGCAGCGTAGCCCCTGTAATTTTCAGATATCGTTGTGGAGGAACCAGACCCAGTGGGAGAGAGAGTGTGTGTGTACTTTTCAGAAGTATTTTGGGGAAGGGTCAGCAGCAGCCTCTGGGAACACGGTCCCTCCGTTTGTTTTGCTTTCGTTTCAGAGCAAGTAAGAGTGTGAGTGTGTGTGTGTGTGTGAGAGAGAGAGAGAGAGAGAGAGAGAGCAGCGTAGCCCCTGTAATTTTCAGATGTCGTTGTGGAGGAACCAGACCCAGTGGGAGAGAGAGAGTGTGTGTACTTTTCAGAAGTCTTTTGGGGAAAGGTCAGCAGCAGCCTCTGGGAACACGGTCCCTCCGTTTGTTTTGCTTTCGTTTCAGAGCAAGTAAGAGTGTGAGTGTGTGTGTGTGTGTGTGTGTGTGTGAGAGAGAGAGAGAGAGAGAGAGCAGCATAGCCCCTGTAATTTTCAGATGTCATTGTGGAGGAACCAGACCCAGTGGGAGAGAGAGAGTGTGTGTGCACTTTTCAGAAGTCTATGCGGGGGAGCCAGTAAGTGCACGTGTCTGTCTCTGTGCTTGTTTTGCATTGTTTTCAGAGTCTTTGTATAAGAGCCTGTTTATGGGATGGAGGAAAACTCCACCTCTCTCTCTCTTTTTATTTGCCTGTGTTTGCCTGCAGAACAGCAGTTCCTGAGAGCAAAGCCCCAGGGAGATCACAAAAAATGTGAGCTTGCAAACTCGGTACATCTTGGCTGCTTTTTTGGTGTGTTTATGCTTTCATTTACTAGAATTGCAGCTGTTGGGGGATGAGGAAATGATGACTATTCAGGTGAACTGCCCGACTGTATTTATATGCATTTATTTTGGAAATGGGAAAGTCTGGCTCCGCCCCAAAGTCTCCTGGCTCCACCCCCAAAGTCCCCAGATATTTTCTGAATTAGACTTGGCAACCCTAATAGAAAAGCAGCTGGGGAAGGGAAGGGATATTCTTGGCAGGAAAATGTTATAAGGACAGCTACCCTCCTGTGCTGGGAGAACCATTGTGGCACCCAGTAGTAGAAGAAGAAGATATTGGATTTATATCCCGCACTCCACTCTGAAGAGTCTCAGAGCGGCTCACAATCTCCTTTACCTTCCTCCCCCACAACAGACACCCTGTGAGGTAGATGAAGATATTGGATTTATTTCCCGCCCTGGCGCCCTCCACTCCAAAGAGTCTCAGAGCGGCCCACAATCTCCTTTCCCTTCTTCCCCCACAACAGACACCCTGTGAGGTGGGTGGGGCTGGAGAGGGCTTTCACAGCAGCTGCCCTTTCAAGGACAACTGCCAGAGCTATGGCTGACCCAAGGCCATGCTAGCAGGTGCAAGTGGAGGAGTGGGGAATCAAACCCGGTTCTCCCAGATAAGAGTCTGCACACTTAACCACTACACCATACTGGCTCTCCACTAGACTCTCCAGTAGACCTTCTAGCCACCTCCCAGCTCCCTGTGAGAGGGCCAGTCTAGGGATTTTCTTTTAAACAATTTTATTAATAACATATGGTTACAATATTTAATTATATCTTGCTATCTCTAACCCATATGATATTTTCAATCCCCTCTCCCTCCATTACTAGACTTCCGCCGAAGTTATATACTTAAGTTCAATTATAAAGGCACCCCTTTCTACCAGGGCACTTTAAATCTAATATCAAGGGGAAGGCAAAACTCTTCCACCTTCCTCCATAGTTGCTGCCACTAGACTGGTATTTTTTATAGTAGGAGTCCCCAACCCCTGGGCCGTGGACCGGTACTGGACCACAGCCTGTTTCCAAAGGTCCGTGCAGCCTCACCGCTCCCCACCCCCGTGCAGCCTCACCACTCCCCCCCTCATGCAGCCTTTCCGCCCCACCTCCCAGCATCTTCTCCACCCCACCCCCCCGTTCTCACCATTTTTAAGCCAGGGAAGAGGCCGTGAAGCACCTCCCAGGCTAACCCCCCCCCCCGCAGCCAATCAGGTGATCGGTGGGGAAAACGCAGCAGCAGTGGTGAAAGAGAGGTGCTGGGAGTGCCACTTTTTCAGCGGGTTGCTCGCCGCTGCTGCCGTGTTTCCCCCATCAATCACCTGATCAGCTGCCGGGGAGGGGGGGGATCAGTCTGGGAGGCGCTTCACGGCCCCTTCCCCAGCCTTAAAATTTTGAAAACGGGGGGCAGTGATTCTGTGTGGGAAGAGAGAGGAGGACAGCTGCTGTGAGGGCAGCCGCTGCGGGAGCCCTCTCAGCCCCACCCACCTCACAGGGTGTCTGTTGAGGGGGGGGGAGGAAGATAAAAGAGAGTGTGAGCCCCTCTGAGACTTTTCGAAGTGGAGGGCGGGATATAAATCCAATATCTTCATCTACCTCACATGGTGTCTGTTGTGGGGGAGGAAGGTAAAGGAGATTGTGAGCCGCTCTGAGACTCTTCGGAGTGGAGGGCGGGATATAAATCCAATATCTTCATCTACCTCACAGGGTGTCTGTTGTGGGGGGGGGGGAGGTAAAGGAGATTGTGAGCCGCTCTGAGATTCTTAGGAGTGGAGGGTCGGATATAAATCCAATATCTTCATCTACCTCACAGGGTGTCTGTTGTGGGGGAGGAAGGGAAAGGAGATTGTGAGCCGCCCTGAGACTCTTCGGAGTGGAGGGTGGGATATAAATCCAATATCTTCATCTACCTCACAGGGTGTCTGTTGTAGGGGGGGGGGAGGTAAAGGAGATTGTGAGCCCCTCTGAGACTTTTCGAAGTGGAGGGCGGGATATAAATCCAATATCTTCATCTACCTCACATGGTGTCTGTTGAGGGGGAGGAAGGTAAAGGAGATTGTGAGCCACTCTGAGATTCTTCGGAGTGGAGGGTGGGATATAAATCCAATATCCTCATCTACCTCACAGGGTGTCTGTTGAGGGGGAGGAAGGTAAAGGAGATTGTGAGCCGCCCTGAGACTCTTCGGAGTGGAGGGTGGGATATAAATCCAATATCTTCATCTACCTCACAGGGTGTCTGTTGTGTGGGGGGGGGAGGTAAAGGAGATTGTGAGCCCCTCTGAGACTTTTCGAAGTGGAGGGCGGGATATAAATCCAATATCTTCATCTACCTCACATGGTGTCTGTTGTGGGGGAGGAAGGTAAAGGAGATTGTGAGCCGCTCTGAGATTCTTCGGAGTGGAGGGTGGGATATAAATCCAATGTCTTCATCTACCTCACAGGGTGTCTGTTGTGGGGGAGGAAGGTAAAGGAGATTGTGAGCCGCCCTGAGACTCTTCGGAGTGGAGGGTGGGATATAAATCCAATATCTTCATCTACCTCACAGGGTGTCTGTTGTGGGGGGGGGGGAGGTAAAGGAGATTGTGAGCCCCTCTGAGACTTTTCGAAGTGGAGGGCGGGATATAAATCCAATATCTTCATCTACCTCACATGGTGTCTGTTGAGGGGGAGGAAGGTAAAGGAGATTGTGAGCCACTCTGAGATTCTTCGGAGTGGAGGGTGGGATATAAATCCAATATCCTCATCTACCTCACAGGGTGTCTGTTGAGGGGGAGGAAGGTAAAGGAGATTGTGAGCCGCCCTGAGACTCTTCGGAGTAGAGGGTGGGATATAAATCCAATATCTTCATCTACCTCACAGGGTGTCTGTTGTGTGGGGGGGGGAGGTAAAGGAGATTGTGAGCCCCTCTGAGACTTTTCGAAGTGGAGGGCGGGATATAAATCCAATATCTTCATCTACCTCACATGGTGTCTGTTGTGGGGGAGGAAGGTAAAGGAGATTGTGAGCCGCTCTGAGATTC